>NC_041388.1:133626417-133627249 GCF_002162155.2 Triticum dicoccoides | reverse complement strand
TCTACATAGTACGAGACTTAATATCGATGTTTCAATTCGGTGTACATTGTAAGATTTGAACCAAGGACCAGGCATACGGGTAATTATTTAGAATTCGTGCCATACTAAGTTTCGAAAAGTTGACATTGACTCAGTTTGTTGTGCTATTTTTTAGGTCATATGTTTGAATCCATCCAAAAGTTTTCTCACTACCATGGTGTTCATCATATACATATGAATTTGTATTGAAAAAAGTAGCGTGGATACAATGAAATGCGAAATCCACGTTAGAATTGGAGATCGCTACGTGACACACACTCTAATTCAAATAACTAACTACATGACACACACTCTAATTCAAATAACTAATGATGTGACACACAATCTAATCCACGTTGGCGTGGGTACTGTTTCGATTTTTTTTCAAATAACTCCTCATTAATTAATTTATAGTACTCCCTCTGTTCACTTTTATAAGACCTTGAAGACATTTCAGACAATGTGCAAAACAGTTCATTTTAAGTTGTCTGAAACGACTTACAAAAGTGAACGGATGGAGTATCTCGTTTCGAATGACTAATTATTGCAAGGAAAACACGGGCATGGTAATACATACAGATTCATTTGCAAATGAAAGAAGATTCGTTTGCATTCTCAAATGTAGGCGCACTAGGCAGACCAGGGTCGTGTCGGGGTGGACGCTGCTTCGGTGCCTTAAAGGCAACTGCCTTTGGGTCTCTGACATGTGGGCCAGCCACCTGTTGGGCCCACATGTCATGGAAACAAAGGAAGGTGCCTTAAGGCACCGAAGCATAGTCCTGTCGAGGTGGTCGCATGTGTCGGACGGACGTGT
>NC_041388.1:133565678-133626129 GCF_002162155.2 Triticum dicoccoides | reverse complement strand
CATCCACCGCATCGTAGCGCTCCGCTACCACTCAAGATCTGCATCCGTGCGCGGCCAGCCAACGCCAGTGCATCACCCTCAACGGCTCTGAAGTGACCCACACTCTAGCTACGCAAGCATGCCCAAACGCCGGCCCGAACTAGGTATCCACACATCACTCCCTTGTGCACTGTTCTGACGATGTTTGGATATCCTTTCACTGCTCTCTTAGCTTACACGCCTATGCAACTCTGACTTTAACTCTTATTTCTTCTGGAGATATCATCTGAAACAAGCAAATCCATTTTTTAGCGAAGCATGACGGCGCTACGGGATCTGGTACACATCCTGCACACCCGTATAACCTTGTAAGTATCTGTCCTCCGGTACAACATCAAGGTTGATTCCTCTTATTTGATCAACCATTCGCCGTGTCAAAAATGCAGAGGGGGATGCAAGGAGCACAAGGCCTGCACATCCAAGCAAGTGGTAACATGGACTTGTACATGGAACATCCCAAGTGCAAGCAGAGCTGCAGTGAGCATGTACAATGAGCTAACGTAAGTCCCTGCATTTCATTTAATTCGTACTGGCATTCGTGTATGATTTGTGTGCAGTGGCTGATCCACGAATTCAAGTTACCAGGGGCGAACATTTAACTTAAAAAATACGAAGGCACTTGCACTCCGGAAATCAACATAACTTGAGAAATGTGAAGCTACATGCACTTTGAAAACCAGCTAATGATCCAAAGTAGTTCAGATTATAAACACTAAATGATGCAAGCACCAAAAAACACAAAATGCAACATGGTGTACAAGGACTACAAACATGGTATGTACCTACTTGAATTATTCATTCTCTGGCTAAAAATATCAAAGTGTAATTGCACGTATAACCAGTGCGTAAACTGCATATCAATATATCTATCATGCACAAGTATGCCAATAGTTTCAAACAACATATTAGAAAAGTATTTATGCTATGTTGTCATGATACGGGGACTTTCTGGTAGATGGCCTCGACATTTCCTCAAGCTATGAAAATGCACTATAATTTGCTTGTCATCAATGCCTCCAAATCTCTGTCTCTCTCAACATAGTAGATCATCATTAGACACTAAATCCTTCAATGAGCTTGCAAAATGCTTGCATTAGATCCCTCATTAGACACTATATGTTCATCACCAGGAGCATGTAAAATGTTTGCATCAAATCCTTCATTAGCAGTCTATTCATTAGACACTTCAGGCTCAAGAAAAACATGAGCTTGTATGTTTGCACCGGAAACTTGATTAGATACATCAGATTCAGTCAGTTCAGTATTGATTGGGGGAGTTATAAAATAAATAGAAATTGGTTTCATTTTCTCATAGATTCCCTACATACAAGCAGTTTTACAACACCGTCAGGTTTAACTATTGGCCAGAAATTGAAGAGTTGAATTAGATATAATCAGGGATGTGATGTACCTGCTCGTTGCGCATGATACTCTTGCAAGCTGCGGCTGTCCGTTTGCGCAAGCTCGATGCCATGCCCGTGCTGCCGCCGCTGCCTCCCACGCAGGCTACACCCAGGGTTGGATCTTCATCTTCTTGTCCTTCCATTTGCTTGAAGCCCAGCGACCGCCCTCCAACGAGGGCGCGAGGAAGTGTTGTGTCGGTCTGTCCAGCGGCGGCTAGGTTAGGAGCGAACCAGACTGGAGGCTGGAGTGAATGAATTGGGATTTTTCATGCTGTCGATCGATATGGGAGGTGCTCGTTTGGGCCGCGAGCCTGCTATAGGGCCTACCTTGCACTTATGTTATTGGCCCATCCAAATTGAAACATTTTTCTTCATTTTTTACATTGCCTGCTCATGCGTTGGGACGAACAAAACTAGCATGGGCCAACCTGGACGACTCAAACTAGGTGCACACTTTCCAGCCACCTGAGGCGGCCGCCCATACCAGCCCCTATGGTGGCGTCGCCCCTTTTTGCGTGTATGATTGGATAGTGAAAAATATTCTAGTGGCGCTTTTGATTTACCCACAGAATGGTTGAATTGCCTGTTTCTATGAACTGAGTTCGCCAATGATGTGAAGGATGCCAGTCTTTTCATCCTATTGTAGATTGCTTAGACCTTGATATGCCAAAAGTAATCGCATGAAATATACAGTAAAAGCCAGTGTGATGTGTTTGGCTACAACTAGTCTGACTACACATCCTCATATAACATATTAAGGATGCACCATCTTACTAGATTAACCATTCGACTTACCCATGCAGTGTGGGAACAAAGAAGTATTGGGACTGCGTATCCAAGCAATTGATGCCATGGACTCCTTCATACAACCTTGTAAGCAAAAAAGAAGTTGCAGTGTGCCTGTACAAAGAACTAGCGTAAGTTCAGTTACCCGCTTCTCGGAATTTTAGTTAGCCACTTATTGCAAAATTGTTCAATTACGTTGCTTGGCTTAATTTAGTTTGCTACTGATTACATAATGGCACAACCTATTAATCATATTTTAGACTGCGCCTATCTATGTGTTTGATACTTACTGTTAAGAATTACCTGTTTGCCTTAACTTAAATATCTACTCGTTTGTTTAACTGCTTTGCTGCTGCAACAGCGGGTTACAATGATGGTAATAACTAATTTTCAGAATCCAATTGAAACTCTTTAATTCCTTGTTTGTTTAACTAGTTTGCTGTTATAACTCCTAGTTGAGATGTTTTGCTAACTTCAACTTTTCTGAATCCAATCGGAACTTTAATGGCAAAACAGGTTAGCCCAAGATCAAAGAGCGAGGTCCCCATGGACGTTGCATCATCCCACAGCAGTGGCACCGGCCCAATCGTGCATTATGAATTGCCAACTGCTGATGCTCTAGAGGCTAAACTAGTGGTAGAAAGAGATTCTGCTTTTGCACTTAGAGATGAATTTGACATGTTGAGGAAGCAAACAGCACAATCACAAGCAGTACTCAAGACAACCATTAAATATTTGGTGGATTTCAAAACGAAGCAAGCTGAGACTGACCAGATTGTTATGGTCCTGAAGGAAAAAAGGAAATTAAATTCCTACTTGGTAAATCATAGGTGAAATGTTCTTTCCATAGTTGAATAACCTTTGTGTTGTCTGTTCATGTAATCAATCAAACCATTTGTTTTAGAGATCATGTAATAATTGTTTTTTTTTGTTTTTTGGTTTGTAATTTTATTTGAGCACAAGTCTGTATTAATTGATAAGACTTGGAGACATTTCATTTGGATTGTTGTGCCAGACCTACAAATATGCCAATCGGGCTGAATGTGCATTCAGCAATAGTAGTAGTATAGATGGACCATAAATGGCACGCATCGGAAAGGGCCAAGATGCTGGCTAAAAAGGATGCTGTTGTAGCCAAAAAAAAGTACAGCGGCCTGGTGTCGGTGTCAAAACCGGTGGATCTTGGGTAGGGGGTCCCGAACTGTGTGTCTAAGGTGGATGGTAATAGGAGGCAGGGGACACAATGTTTTACCCAGGTTCGGGCCCTCTTGATGGAGGTAAAACCCTACGTCCTGCTTGATTAATATTGATGATATGGTTAGTACAAGAGTAGATCTACCACGAGATCAGAGAGGCTAAACCCTAGAAGCTAGCCTATGGTATGATTATATGTTGTCCTACGGACTAAAACCCTCTGGTTTATATAGACACCGGAGGGGCTAGGGTTACACAAGGTTGGTTACAAAGGAGGAGACATACATATCCGTATTTCCTAGCTTGCCTTCCACGCCAAGTAGAGTCCCATCCGGACACGAGGCGAAGTCTTCAATCTTGTATCTTCATAGTCTAACAGTCCGACCGAAAGATATAGTCTGGCTGTCCGGAGACCCCCTAATCCAGGACTCGCTCAGTAGCCCCTGAACCAGGCTTCAATGACGACGAGTCCGGCGCGCAGTATTGTCTTCGGCATTGCAAGGCGGGTTCTTCTCCAATTTCCAAGTGTTGGTAAATAGTATCCGACCCCATAAATGTTGATCCTCTTGGCTTCTGCACCCAATAAGGGCAATCTCTCATGCATCGGATGAATACGAGGCGCCAGGGCATTTTTACATTCGCCCCCCTAGCCAGATAAATAAATTGTCTATTAAAGGGATTGGGATTCTTAGATCCGATCCACACCATCCTCCCCTCAGCGAGAATCCATCAGAGCGTGTTTCGAAAAGATCCATTCCAGCATGGCCGACCTCCGCAGCTCCTCCTCCCGCCCCCGTAGCCCTAAGCTTGGTGATTGGGAGAGGTGTTCAGTCCCACACAGTTGATTGGTCGAACTGCAGACCAAAGGATTTCTTCCTCCGGCATATATGGTGCCCGTTCGAGCCGGGCTCGCCACCTACAATGGCGGGGAGCAAGCAGAGAATTTTCCCTGTCCCTCCATGGGGGAGCAGGTTTGCCTTGTTCCTTACTTACTAAGGGGGCTCGGATTTCCAATTCATCTGTTCCTCTGCGGGCTCCTGGAGTTCTACGGCCTCCAAGTACACAATCTCACCCCTGCCTCCATTCTACACATTGCCGGCTACGTTGCTCCCTGCGAATTGTTCCTGGGCTGCGAGGCTCACTTCGAGCTGTGGAAAAGGCTATTTTGCCTCATCCCTCGCACACAGAGGGAATCACTTTATCAAGTGGGCGGAGCCGAAGTATGGCGCATCGCCGATACCGGATATATGTCCGGTACCCTGAAGAAGCCGACCGAAGACTGGCCTTCAGAATGGTTTTATATGGAGGACGTTCCCCTTCCGGACCCTGTTCGGCAGGGTCTTCCTGAGTTCAACAATGCTCCTCTGAAGAAGCGCCGAAGTTGGCACCCACGGATCCCCCAGGTGGAAGACGACAGAGAAGTCCTCTATCTGATGAACCAGATTAAGGCCCTGGCTTAGTCAGGATTGACAATAACCAAAGTTATGTCGATTTGCATAACGCGAGTAGTGCAGCCACTTCAATACCATGGGCACCCCTTGTGGTGTTTCAACGGGGAGGATGACGCCACCCGCTACGGGCGTAAGGGTCCGGGAGATGCTGCCGCATTAGCCAAAATTTTGTCTGAATTGTTCAAGGGAGAGGAGGAGGAATTCACCCGCATCAAGCCACGGGATGGATTCTCCATGTACAATCCTCCAAGCTGGGTAAGCTATATCCCCTTACTTCTATTTTCCCGCATTTTTTGTTGTAAGTATTCACCTTGCCAATTTGCGGCAGGAACTGCGAAAGGCCATAAAGGAGGTCAGCAGCCCCTCTCCACAACCGGAGGACCCTGACCGGGCCCTCGACCCCGGACTCAAAGAAGATCCGGTTATCTCCGTGGAGCTGATAAACCGGCAGTTCTATCAGTTAAGCTGCAACGATGCCATGGTGGCCATTACGGCTGACTATCCCGGACTGCTCCCTGCATCGCACATAAGAAAAACCGAAAAGTCCCAACTCAAAAAAGTAGGATACCCTTTTAGACACTTCACCCACCATATTCACATGGCCTTTTTTACAGGGAAGGCATTCGGGACGCCCTGCAGCAATGCGCCAACAGGAGGCATCGAGGCCGGGTAGGCCAAAAAGGAAGGCGGTCAGGACGGAGATGCCGGCGCAAAGGTACAACAAACCCCGCTCCTTGGTTGTCGTCTTTCTCAAAATGTAATGACGCCCGTGTTTCTTTAACAGAAAAAACGCTCACCGGAATATGTTCGGTGATGTTGCCGATCACGCTTCCACCAGTCGGGCACCAGGACCGTACACGGAGGCAGAAGCCGATATGGGGCGGGCACCGGATAATCCCCCTACAGAGGATGCGGATAGTTTATCCACTACAAACTCAGAAGTGGAAAGCGCCATGAATCATAGGCGCTGCCGGGCCGTACTCCATGACGCTTGTTTCTCACCAGAGGCGTTTGATGCCTTCAATTCTGGAGAGGCGTACCTCCGTGCCGCTCAAGATGGTCTAGCCAGAGCCATGGATCAATATGTAAAGGATGTACGGGTGAGTGAATCTGACGATTTACATGTATCAGTAGCCCCTGAGACTTGAAACAGTTAGCAGAACTGATTTAAGGATCATCTTTATTGTGCAGGTTCTTACAGAGAAGAATACTAGGTTGTCCCAGGAGCTGGAGGAATGCAAGACCCAACTGCGGGCCGCTATTGCCGCATTGCAGGAACAGAAAAAGCCTCCCGTTAGTAACATTTTAAAGAATGATGGTTACCATATAGTGCGTGGCGTGGCTGCAGATCTAACAATAGATTTTGCAGATGAATCCGGAGAAAATCCGGGGGACCAGCATATTATGCGGCAGCTAGAAGCTGGCAAACACGTGCTGACTGAGGTTAGGCGGGAGAAAAACAATCTCCAAGATGCCAATATAAAGCTGAACGTGGAACTAAAAGACGTTCGGGGCCAGCTTGCAGACTCCGAGAAGGAGAATAAGAGGCTTCGACGCGACATTTTTAGTAAGTGCCTGAACGAATCCTTTAAAGGTATTCGGCGACGAAGTCGACTAACAGCGTTATGTCTGTAGGTATGCTGATGGGTCGTCCCGCGGAGGAAATGCCCGGGTCTGCGGGTGATCTTCTGTCCGAGCTGTCACATCTGCACGAACAAGTTCGACAGGTGATGCAGGGTGTTGCCCAGGCCTTGTGGCCGTCCGTCTCCCTGCCAGAGGGCGTTGTGGAGCTTGCGGAGAAGCTCAAAGGGGCGCGGCGGCGCTTCCGATTATGGAAGATATTAGCCTGCTGATAGGGTGCCAGAGAAGCCTGGGCCATGGTGAAGACGCGGTATACCAAAGCAGACCCAAATCACATGGCCGAGGTCGGACCTGTGGGGCCCGACGGGAAAGAGATCCCCATTAGCATAGTTTATGGGCAAGTAGAATTAGCCGCAAAGTATTCCCAACAGGACTGTAAGCTAGACCGCCTGTTGGATGGTATAAAAGAAGAATTTAGTCAGTCTGCATGACTATGTAATTGAAGTGACATGTATAATGCCTTCTAGCCGGATTGTAGATCATTTGTCATTGCGGACCTTTTCGCTTCAGCCTTCGGGCCCAATAGTCCAGAGTGTATCCGAATACCCACTCAGTTATATAAGAACCAGGGTATGCGTGGAGACTAGGCGTAGGGGTCATTAGTGCTTTATCAGACAAGTTCCCAACTAGTTATGTTATATTACATGGGTAGTAAGAAACATCTTCCAGGGAGAATAGTTCCGTTAAGGGTTCCTTTCCCTGGGCAAGCATGCCCTAAAGTGCATGTCCAGACTGCGATGGGAAACGCAAGAAAAACATCTGGGGGCAGATATGAAAAATAAAAATCATCTTTTGTTCACTGGCCGAATATTCCCTTAAGAACGCTAGCTTTCGGCTTCACCTGGTCTGAGGTACGCATCCGGCTGACCCGGCAGTAACAATCGCAGAGGTGCTCCCCTTATGCCCTAGCCGAATTAACGGGAATGTAGGGCATAAATACAAGAGCCGGGCAACCCAGCTTGGCCAAAACTTAAGTCATATCGATGCATATAATGGTGAAAAAAGGTACATGCGGAAGTATAACACATGTGTTGGGCATGAAGCCCGGATAAATAATTTAAGCTTCTGTGAAAGAAGCCCCCAGGTATGAAGAGTGCGGCTAGCGCATCTGTAATGTGCAAACAAGGCACAAGGTGACCCTTGAAGGCCTAGAGAAATAAGAAAAGAAAGGAAGAAAGGAAAACAAGACAGATAATGTATTTGTGAAAAATGGACAAAGGGAGGGGACTAACATAGAGTCCGGTGCTAGGTGTAGAAACTTCGGAGCCTGGCCGCATTCCATGGGTTCGGCTCGAGTCGACTAGTCGATGCATCCCGCAGTCGGTACGCTCCACCGGTCAGAACTTGGTCAATAATGAAGGGACCTTCCCATTTGGGCTCGAGCTTGTTCTTTTTCTTATCCAGCAGGCGTAGAACTAGTTCGCCAATGTTATAAGTTTTGGCATGTACTTCTCTGCTTTGGTATCTGCGAGCCTGTTGCTGATAAAATGCAGAACGGGCTTTGGCTACGTCGCGCTCCTCCTCCAAGGTGTCCAGACTATCCTGACGATCGAGCTCAGCTTCTCTTTCTTCGTACATGCGCACTCTAGGTGAGTCATGAATTATGTCACAGGGCAAGACTGCCTCTACGCCGTACACCATAAAGAAGGTTATATATCCAGTACTACGATTCAGCGTGGTCCGCAACCCCCAGAGTACGGAGTCGAGCTCCTCTACCCAGTGCGTGTTAGACTCCGTTAAGGAGCGCACTAATCTAGGTTTAATGCCGCTCATTATAAGACCGTTTGCTCGCTCGACTTGACCGTTGGTTTGTGGGTGATAGACTGAGGCATAATCGAGCATGACGCCCATTTTGCTGCACCAGAGTTTTACCTCGTTGGCCGTGAAGTTCGTGCCATTATCAGTGATGATGCTGTGGGGGATGCCATAACGGTGTACAACCCCGGATATGAAATCTATCACCGGTCCGGATTCGGCAGTTTTAACCGGTTTGGCCTCTATCCATTTGGTGAATTTATCCACCATGACCAATAACTATTTTTTCTTGTGGGTTCCCCCTTTAAGGGGTCCAACCATGTCAAGCCCCTAGACCGCAAAGGGCCATGTAATGGGGATTGTTTGGAGGGCGGTGGGTGGCATGTGGCTTTGATTTCCAAAGAGTTGGCAACCAGCGCAACGTTGGACCAAGTCCTGTGCATCTGCCCGGGCCGTTGGCCAATAGAATCATGTACGGAAGGCCTTGCTTACAAGAGCCCGGGCTGCGGCGTGATGACCGCCGAGTCCGGCGTGAATTTCTGCCAAAAGATTCTGCCCTTCCTCTTCGGAGATGCACCTTTGAAGGACTCCGGTAGTGCTTTTTTTGTACAATTCTCCCTCATGTACCCTGTAGGCCTTGGATCGCCGCACTATGCATCATGCCCCATTTTGGTCCTCTGGAAGTTCCTGTATAGTTAGGTAGGCCAGGAATGGTTCTGTCCACGGGGCAATAATGGCCATTATTTCGTGGGCTGAAGGTGTTATTTCGGTGGCGGAGCCTCCGATTGTGTGAGAGGGTTCAGTATCGGGTATTTTGGCCGTGTCCGGACTGTTGTTACCGGTGTCCCCTTCCCATACTACGGATGGCTTGAAAAGCCTTTCCAAAAATATGTTGGGGGGACCGCGTCGTGTTTTGCGCCGATGCGGGCGAGGATATCCGCCGCCTGATTGTTTTCCCGAGCCACATGGTGAAATTCGAGCCCCTCGAACCGAGCTGACATTTTTAGGACGGCGTTTCGATAGGCTTCCATTTTCGGATCCTTGGCGTCAAAATCTCCGTTTATTTGGGATATTGCGAGGTTTGAATCCCCACGCACCTCCAGGCGTTGAATGCCCATGGAGACTGCCATCCGAAGACCATGCAACAGAGCTTCGTATTCGGCTGTATTGTTGGAGTCTTTATACAATATTTGCAGTATGTACTGAACGGTATCTCCGGTTGGGGACGTCAGGACGTCGCCAGCCCCTAGACCGGCCAGCATTTTAGAACCGTCGAAGTGCATGATCCAATTGGAGTATGCGCCGTACTCTTTAGGGAGTTCGGCCTCCGTCCATTCGGCGATGAAGTCAGACAGTACTTGCGATTTAATGGCTCGGCGAGGTTTGTATGTTATGTCGAATGGGAGGAGCTCAATGGCCCATTTGGCAATCCGGCCCGTAGCGTCGCGGTTGTTGATAATATCATTAAGTGGCACTTCCGAGGCTACTGTAATCAAACACTCTTGAAAGTAGTGTCGCAGTTTCCGCGATGCCATGAATACCGCATATGCTATCTTTTGGTATTGCGGGTACCGTGATTTGCATGGAGTGAGGACAGTGGATACATAGTATACCGGCTTTTGAAGAGGGAATTTGTGTCCATCCGCTTCCCGTTCGACAACGAGCACTGCGCTTACAACTTGATGAGTTGCCGCAATGTACAACAGCATTGGTTCACCGATGTTCGGTGTGGCCAGGATCGGGTTGGTTGCCAGAATGGCCTTTATTTCTTCCAATCCGGCTGTGGCCACGTCCGTCCACTCGAAGTGTTCGGTGCGCCAAAGGAGGCGATAAAGGGGTAAAGCCTTTTCTCCTAAGCGGGAGATAAAGCGGCCTAGAGCCGCCACGCATCCAGTTAACTTCTGGATATGTTTGAGGTCTGTTGGGGTAGCCAACTGTGACAACGCTCGGATTTTGGCCGGATTAGCTTCAATACCTCTACTGGAGATAATGAATCCTAGGAGCTTTCCAGCTGGTACGCCGAAAACGCATTTTTCCGGATTGAGCTTGATGTCATATGTTCGGAGGTTGTCGAACGTGAGCCTCAAGTCGTCTATCAAAGAGTTGACGTGTTTGGTTTTGACGACCACATCGTCTACGTATGCCTCTACTATTTTGCCAATTTGTTTCTCCAGACATGTCTGAATCATGCGCTGATATGTTACGCCGGCGTTTTTGAGCCCAAAAGGCATTGTGTTGAAACAGAAGGGACCGTATGGTGTGATGAATGCCGTTGCGGCTTGGTCGGACTCCGCCATCTTGATTTGGTGGTAACCGGAGTATGCGTCGAGGAAACACAATGAATCGTGTCCTGCGGTAGCGTCAATGATTTGATCGATGCGTGGGAGGGGGAAGGGATCCTTTGGGCAAGCTTTATTGAGGTCTTTGAAATCGACGCAAAGGCGCCAGGATTTGTCCTTCTTTGGTACCATCACCAGGTTTGCTAGCCAGTCCGGATGTTTTATTTCTCTGATGAATCCGGCCTCCAATAACTTGGCTAGTTCTTCTCCCATGGCATGTCTCTTAGGTTCGGAGAAATGCCAAAGAGCTTGCTTGACCGGCTTGAATCCCTTTAGGATATTGAGGCTATGCTCGGCCAACCTGCGTGGGATTCCTGGCATGTCTGAGGGATGCTAGGCGAATATGTCCCAATTCTCGCGCAGGAACTCTCGTAGTGCGGCGTCCACAGCGGGGTTTAACTGTGCCCCGATGGAGGCCATTTTTGTAGGGTCCGTTGGGTGGACTTGGAATTTGAATATTTCATCCGCTGGTTTAAAAGAGGTGGACTTGGATCTCTTGTCGAGTATCATGTCGTCCCTGTCCACTGTGGAGCATAGCGTGGTTAATTCCTCGGCCGAGAGGGCTTCGGATAATGCCTCGAGGGCCAATGCGGCTGTTTTGTTTTCAGCGCGGAGTGCTGTGTCCGGATCACTAGCGAGAGTGATGATTCCGTTGGGCCCGGGCATTTTAAGCTTCATGTACCCGTAATGGGGCACGGCTTGGAAGATTATGAACACCTCCCGTCCTAAAAGAGTGTGATAGCCACTGCTGAACGGGGCCACTTGGAATGTAATTTCTTCAGACCTGTAATTGTCCGATGTGCCGAATACCACATCTAGTGTGATTTTCCCAGCACAGCGTGCTTCCCGACTGGGGATAATTCCTCTAAAGGTTGTGCTACTTTGCTCGATGCGGTTCCAGTCTATTTCCATCTTTTGAAGAGTTTCCTCATAGATGAGGTTTAGTCCGCTGCTGCCATCCATGAGTACTTTGGTGAGTTGAAAGCCATCCACGATTGGACTGAGGACCAGTGCGGCTGGTGCTTGGGCTGTTCGGAATTTAGGTTCATCACTGGCATTGAAGGTAATAGCCGTGTCACTCCATGGATTTGTTGCTGCTATGTGGCAGATTTCGGCCATCCTGCGGAGTGTTCGCTTCCGCCTATTATTTGACGTAAAGGTCTCGAACACTGTTAACACTGTATTGTTATCCACTGGATGGTGCTCTGTGGTATTTGGGATAAGAAGATCCTCACCACTTTTGGCCACCTGCCGGAGTATCCAACATGCTCTAAGGTTGTGCGTTGGTATTATATCCGATGTGCTATGAATTTTGTAGGGTGCGTTGAGCCATCCCTCCAGTAAGGTTCCTTGCCCTGTACAGGGTTTTCGCTTTTTGGTAGTTAACCCGGGTGTATTGTGATAATGCACCCTTTTATTTCGGACTGGGTTTATGTTCAGCGCCGGATTATCCCAAAAGTTTGTTTCGATTTTCCAGGCACTTTCCATCGCACAGTACTTTCATACTATGGACGCCAAGTCAACGAAGCGTGTTATCTCACGGTGGTTTATGGCATTAAGGATTCCCTTGTCCATGCAATTATTGCAGAAAATAAGATTGCGTCTTCCTCGCGACAGTCCTTAGCCTTGTTCATCGCAAGGAGGAATCTGGCCCAATAATGATGTACTGTTTCCTGGGGCTCTTGCCTGATATCGGGAAGATCGCTTGTGTTTGGGTGGGTGGGTGGAATTGAATCCGAACCCCTACCCGATCTGGGTTCCAGGGGCCGAGGAGTTTCCAATTTTGGAAGTTCCGGTTCTGGGGTGTTACCCGCTAATCCTGGTCCGCTACCTGACTCTAAGTTCAGGGATTGGATGTTGTCCTCCCGCGAATGAGCGTCCGGCTCGGAGAGCTCGGGAATCCGTACATAGTTGGTCCTCAGGATAGAGGAAAGGTCGCCGCATTGTTCCTCCACCACTGCGATATGATGGGTGACCAGTGGAGAGTTAATCTCCCTTTGATCGGGTTTAAGCCCAATCTAATCATAGTCCGTAGCGACTCCCAAGGCGGCGATGCGATCCAAGAGCTCGTTTAAGGAGGCGAGCTCCATTGGATCCATCTGTTCGGCGAGTGCCGATTTGACGTGGAGGCTGTTTTCGATGACCCGAGAAGTCATCGTCGGTGCGGCGGTCGAACAGGCGGTCATGATGAACCCGCCTAGCCGGAGAGTTTGGCCGATAGCCAAAGCTCCCCCAACAGTAGTACCGTCTTTAAAGACGAGACGAGACATCCTTCCTTCTGGCGACGACACAGAGGAACTCTCAATAAAAGCACCAATGTCGGTGTCAAAACCGGCGGATCTCGGGTAGGGGGTCCCGAACTATGCGTCTAAGGCGGATGGTAACAGGAGGCAGGGGACACGATGTTTTACCCAGGTTCGGGCCCTCTTGATGGAGGTAAAACCCTACGTCCTGCTTGATTAATATTGATGATATGGGTAGTACAAGAGTAGATCTACCACGAGATCAGAGAGGCTAAACCCTAGAAGCTAGCCTATGGTATGATTGTATGTTGTCCTACGGACTAAAACCCTCCGGTTTATATAGACACCGGAGGGGCTAGGGTTACACAAGGTCGGTTACAAGGGAGGAGACATACATATCCGTATTGCCTAGCTTGCCTTCCACGCCAATTAGAGTCCCATCCGGACACAAGATGAAGTCTTCAATCTTTTATCTTCATAGTCTAACAGTCCAGCCGAAAGATATAGTCCGGCTGTCCGGAGACCCCGTAATCCAGGACTCCCTCACCTGGCTTATGTATGATAGTTGATATTATTGATCCATATACTCTATAAGTGTTTATATGTATGTTAGTTCTGTACATTCTTGGTTGATTGACTCGGTATTTGAATCTTGATACATCGCTTGTGTACATATCTAAATGGGAGTACACATTATGCTGCGTGTGACATTTGAGTAGGACATGAAGTGTTCCAAATATTTGAATTCACCTTAAACTGGATTCTAGTTTCTGAATTTGAGTATCGGCATTTGTAAACCATATTCATATATGACAGTGAAATACATCTTTGTCGTCCTTTTGAAGATATATAAAAACACATAGAATGATTTATAAAGATTCATATAGGAATACAAAATGGATTCGAATTTAGTTGCTAGGGTAAACGTGGATGCTTATTGTCCCAAAATTCGAAAGAAGCAGCAAAATGTCCACTCCCACGTCGGCTTCCCGAAGCCAAGTGTTTGGGAGATGGAAATTATTGCCTACCCATTACACGGAAAATCCATCGGCCCGATTTCCACTGCTCTAAATAGGGGTAGGTTACTAACTTCAATTAGACATGACACGACCGCCTCTGAGCCCATTCCGACACGGTGGGTGTCAAACATGGGCGGCAAAACTCATTTGATTCAAGCTCGTACGAAAGACCTCTATTTCTCCCTCCATTCCCCATTCATACACGGTGGGTGGCAAAACAAACTTGACTCGGCCGAAATCGATGTAGGCAAATATTTTCAATAGGGTCAGGTTTGTAACTTCACTCAGACGTGACACAACCGCCCTACCTATCAGCCCCATTCATACACCGTGGGTGCCAACCATGGGTGCCAACCACCCTCTCCTCGCCCGAAATTGCTCTGGGCAAATATTCGCGAGATGCGAGATTACCGTCCTATCCCCAACCGACGAGACGTCTAAATTTTAAACGGGGGCTAAGTTTGTAACTTTACCATATTTCAAACAGGCCCGTCCCAAAAACATGGTTCCCCGTACCTCTCCCTCCATTTTCCCGTTCATACACCATCCGCACTAGAACACCCCATCCCCACACCAGCCTCCGCCCGCCACCCCATCCATCGCCGCTGTCCTCCACCACATCCATCGCCACCGTCCTCCACCATGCCGGAACGCCTACCAAGACTGTGTCGTCCACTGCTAGAGATGGACGTTTCTCATCCACGGTGATGGACCAATAGCCTTGCATCGCATCCTCTCGCTCCGTCGACGTCGTCGTCCTCTTTGCCGGGGCCGCTCACACGACCTTCTCTTCCACCGCAACGGGACTTATCCCTCGATGCACCCATCTACCGTCGCAGATCTGCTTCAACGCCACCGACAACCATCGCACCCTCGATGCCTACACGGCGCTGCAAGAGAGGTGGTACTTCATATCTCCTCAACTTTTTGATCTCAACCAGAAAATAGATCTTAACTTGGTCACTCTACTTTCTTTTCAGCTCTTAGAATTTAGGTTTTGAAGCAAACAATGGATGCTAAATATCATTTCTCCGGTTTGCAGCTTCAAATCTGCCATGGCACAGCCATAATACGGTTTAATTGATCATGCTTAGGGTTTAATTGATCATGTTGGTTCCATGGTGGTTTCTTTAATAGAAATCGAAGGGGAAACCCTCTTTTGCTAAAAAATATATGCTTAGAGTTTCCCCCCTTTTATGATCACTATACAATCAGAATACGTGCTTCGTGTCATAATAACACTACTCTACCCATCAAGCTAAACAAGCTTAGTGTTCAAATACGAATCTAATATTATTAAAACAGAGTTGTTTAATTGGTCAGCTAAATGTTCCTAAATTAGTTTCGAAAATGCATGTTCGCCGCTCAGGTGTGTATCTCTACAGGGTGCCCACGGTGGGCCGGCCCACCCTGGGATTTTGGGTCATCCCAGGCCCCGATTCCCCTCTGTTCTGCTGCACGCTTCCGATCTCTACTCGCCCCCAGCCGCCTGCCTCGCCGGTGACTTGCTGTCCCCGGACGACATGACCCTAGGAGGAGACACCGGACTAATAGGAGGCCAGGAGCCGCTCGCCCAACAGCATCACCGCTGCCCGGGCGCGCCGCCGTGCCTACCTTCCCAGTCCGTTCAGGGCTCAGGCATGCAGCACCCACCAAGCCAACCCGATTTATCCTAAGATATGTCCTCAGCACTCAGCAGCCACTCCTCATCACCCATTTTCTAATTGATTCATTACTCATTAGGCAGGACTGTCATTAGGGTTTGTTGTGTGCTCAGTGCTACCTACACTTAATGGTTCAGATGTATTTCGGTAATCTTTAGTACCTCTAAAGTTCACAGGGTTTTCAAAATTCCGGCCCTCGGAACAGAAACTAGTCATTTTGGATTGTTGGTCGTAGTGACATTGACCCAGATTACTACTGCAAGCCAGGTTTGTTGACAAACTTGTCTTTCTTACTCATTCAATATAATATCCAATTATTCACGTCGATTAGTTGCAAACAATAAGTGCTAGACAAACTTCTTCATTCAGATTTTGGACGGTCTCTTATTGTAGTTACAATTCTGCATACTTGTCCTAGTAAGCTCACAAGTAAATGATTGATTCACTACATCTATGCTTGCCTTGTCATATTTGTTGTCAATATTCTTTTAGGGTGGACCACCCTGTTTCTAAATACTGGAACCATAGACATGAGTGAATAGTATTTCTCTATGTGATCTCTTCCATCATGTGTGGGTAACGAACACTGCATTGTATAGAAAGAAAGTGTCATTTCCAGCTTTTACATAGGTTTCGATCTTTTACATGGAATACAATCTGCCTACTTGCTTTGTGTCGCACTACCAACACTCCACCCTTGAAGCTAAACATTACGCCACTCATAATTGCTTAGTTTATTTGTTCAAATACAAATTTCATATGATTCTAATGTTCCTACTTCAGTTTTGAAATGTGTTCCTTCCTGTTATAGAGACATAAGGGGTTTGTATTTCTGTGTGTGGTCTGGTCAGTACGGTTAGGGAGGTGAACTTTGCATATGCAGGGGTTTATAGGGAGACACTCTCCGAGTTGAATCCGCAATGCATTCCATAGATAATCTGACTACTTTTTATGTTTTCATGAATCTCAGATTCTGAACAGCATCATAATAATTATGAGCTTGCGCGAATGAAAAGAATAAAGCAGAACAATGCCATGGCTGTCAAACTTGGCATTAAGGGGCTGAAATCAAGTTTGGATGCAATGCAATGCAAGCGCTCTCCACCTACAGATTCATGCTCAGAATATGATCCTAACAGTGATTCTGAGCTAGAGGGAGACCTAAGTCAATGTAGCTCCCTAGTGGAGGAGTCAGAGGAAGATTCCCTATCTTATTCACCCATCAAGGTACTTGCTCTGACTTTCCAAGGTTACATTGCTCGCACATATCTTGCAACTGATGCTTTGCATTGCTTCTACTTTGTTGAACTGCCATTAGCTTAGTTTACACATCGTGTATGTGAATACGCCCTGCCTATCTATTTTCAGTACATATTCCATCTGTCATCATACCATATTTATCCATTCAAATGTTGTTCTTGTGTATCAGACGTTCAAAAGGAAGAGGGCGATTGCTGACCGTGGAGGAGCACAAGCAAAGTATTTGGAAAAGGTAGTGGCACCTGATAAATCAAATAGCCCATTAGGTGTAGTTGCAATATCACCAGACCCACAAAATACCCCAACTCTAGCAGACACTAGCCCTACTACACTGGTCATTTCTGATGCCCCAACTCAGCAGACCCCAACTGCAGCAGACAGTATGATTATGCCAGTTGACATAGCGCTGGATGTACGACACAAAACCCCCATTCCAGCAAAGAGTACACCAAATCCAGTTGCCAAAACCCTTTTCGAACCAGAGAGAGCCCCAATTGCAGCAAATAGGACCCCTGTTCCATTTCTTCCCAGTTTAGAAGACTAAGCTTATGTTGTTGTCAGGAACTTTGTGCGCATCTTTCCTTCATGGAAAGATTATAGCAGACACAGAACAATTTCCAGTCTTCCTCCGCAACTTACGCGTAAATAATGTACTAATGTTATTCATGGTCATTACTGCATATGTTTCTGCTGACAGAAGACACAAGATTTCATTCTTTTATATAGACAAGGAGCAAACTGCATTGTGATGACGAGCAAGGGTTGGTTGCACTTTTCAAGCACTCGTTGATGAAGTATCGTTCCTACCTGAGGCAAGCGCACTTCGATGGCAAGCCTCTGAATGAAATTTCTGTAAAGTCTCCGGTGCAACATTTATCCGACGGTGACTGGAATAATCTTGTTACACATTGGTCTCGGCTGCAGCGTAAGGTACTATCTATGATATCACATCAGAATTTGAACTACATTTCTACATTTGCCTTAATGTCTCACTTGTACGAAAACTGTTAGCAGAAGAACATTCATTCTCAAGGGACCACCGAATCTCGCAACTATACTGCATACTACATTGCTCTTGTGAGTACCTCTTGCCCTGTATGACCATACTTACTTTCATAGTTGTTTGATTATGTAGCATCACTGCACATGTTAGCCTCGTAATTGTCCATTTGGTGGACATTATAAGATCCGTATGGACTCTTACATAAATTTAGAATCAACCCAATGCTTTTGAAGAGGTGTAGCTCTGCAGTCCTCTTGTAAGGACTGAACGTGGTCTATCATTGTACTTACATTAATAGCCACTCCCTCCATCCCATAATATAAGAACGTTTTGTACAGTACACCAGTGTTCAAAACACTCTTGTATTATGGGAAGAGGGATTGGTTCATTTTGTAGCATTCTGCATCTTATCTCCCTCGCCCACCATTTACTAAAAAAGATCATATCTATATTTAATCTTACCAACAAGTAGAATACACAGACAATGCCAGTGCAGAAGTGTAGCCCATTGCTCTTGTCAGTACATTTTGTCCTGTAATGCTTGTACTTCCAGGGATTGGTAGTTGATTATGTAGCATCAATCTACATCTTATCTTCATTATCCTCTATCCCTTCTAGTATTATCATATCTATAACTACTCTCTACAAAATGTAGAGTATAGGCAATGCTTATGAAGAAGATTCTGTGCTGAAATTCTTGAGTTATCCTTCCCTTGACATGGAGAAGGGCATTATAAAGCTGGTGTTAACTGTTAATGTAAGTTAGTCCTTCTAAAGCCTTTTATCCTCAACTGTTGTTTAATTTCCTCATACTCCCTATCGTTTACTGCTGTTTAGTTTGCTGTTTCTACCAAAATGCATGTTCGTAAGAACCGTAAGTTCTAAGTTTTACTTGTAAAACCAAATTCCTTATTCATACCATGCACATTACTTAATACTCCCTATATGCATGCTTGTTTTTGTGGATCTATAATCTAGTGTGTGGTGAAGCAGCCCATGTTTGCACCTTGTCATCTCATGTTTTATCTTACTGATGTGGCTGATGATATGAACAACATGCCATGCACATTATCGAAAATAGATACAATGATTTTCTTTTCCCTTCATCTATGCTTGTTATGTTGACATGGTAATCCAGTAGTGTGGTGAAGCTCCCCGCATTATGAACAATGCCAAATTATGCTATTGATATTTTGAACTTACTCTTTATTTTTCTAATTTGAAATTGGATAGAATTGTCAGAACAGTTATCATCTTTGTTATACACGTGCAAAACATGTCATCTCTCTGCTTTGTTTCAGGGTGATATGCCTGATGGCATGCACAAGTCTGCTGAAGGCTGTGAGACAAACCCAACATATATTGCAGCAAAGAAGGCAAAACATCTTGAAGATAGCGAGACAACCCCAAAGTCTTGTCTTGATGCATGTTCAAGTTACTTGAGACTAACAGTCAGACAAGCTCACAGAATTCGTTGTCTGAATCAGTTCGACTTCTTCAGTCCCAAGTTCTAGCAGAAAGGCATTCTGCAACTCAACTTCGACTTGAAGTCCTATCTCTAAGAAAGATTGCGGAGAACACCAATGAGAACCTCATCACTAAATAGCTACACCTGGGAGCTAAGACCGACATGCTAGGCCGGTCTCACAGCCTTGCTCAGCAGTTCCCCCGCAAGGCTAACCTTTCTTGAACTGTCTTGGAAGTGGTCTCGGTTCAATATTATTTTGTTACGCTGCAATGGTGCCCAATTTTTGTAATCTGCTTCTTCATTGCGCTTTATGATCACTGGTGGCGAACTTCGATGCCTAGTGGATGTAATATACCTTAAATCCTTTATTGTATAGTGTAGGTTTATTCTTAGTTACTATGCCATAATTTCTTTATTGTATAGAGTAGGTTTGTTCTTAATTCCTACTAGTTACTGCCATCATTCGCTATCTGAAAAAACTCAGATTTAGTCGACCGGACCAAAACATTCGACTCTAATGGGCCAGGTTTTTAGTGGGCCACAATTGGGCCGGCCTGCGTCTTTCTTGGGCCCGAATGATTGGGGCCTTCACACATTGCGCCAAGCCCAAACTTACACCGGCCTATATTTTAGTTGGGCCTTTTGTCGACCCAACGCTTAGTTTGGCCCAGGTAGCGTTGGGCCATTAACAGGCTGAATATTGTACTGGCCTGTTACGGCCGAGATGAAACCACGGGCCTTTAGCAGGCCAAAATGCATGTTGGGCCTCACTTTTCACTAGTCATCAACGGGCCTTCAGCAGGCCGAAATGTAGACCGGGCCGTTTTGGGCCCAGTTAGCTCACGGGCCGTTACCAGGCCGAAACATATCTCGGGCCTTAGTTGGCCCAGTGATATCATGGGCCTTTAAGAGGCTGAAAGCTTAGCACAGGCATCAACGGGCCGAATTACACGACGGGCCTTTAACAGGCCCAAAGTCACGTTGGGCTTAACTGTTGCCACCTTTAGCACGGGCCGTTAGTGGGCCCGATGTCCCGTTGGACCATATATGGCCCATGGGTAGCACGGGCCATTCCCGGGCCGAAAGTCACACCGGGCTGAAATGGGCCCATGTCTACATCAGGCCTCTAACAGGCCGAAAGTCACTGGGCTGTAGTTGGGCCCAAATATTCGGCGAACAATTAACGGGCCAGATCTGGCTTTGGGCCGCAAATGAGCCCAAATATTGGGCAAACAATTAACGGGCCAGATCTAGCTTCGGGCCATAAATGGGCCCAAATATTGGGCGAACAATTAACGGGCTAGATCTGGCTTCGGGCCGTAAATGGGCCTTTATTAAGCAGGCCATTATTGGGCTGGCCCACTAGTACCTGATTAAGTTCTATGGGCCTTTGACTGGGCCGACCCTTTTAACTTATATGGGCCTCTATTGGGCCCAGCCACGTGTCGACGTATCATAGGCATGTCTCCTCCAATGGACGGGCGACATCTGGCCCACTGACGAGCTGACAGGTGTTCCCTTCGGCCAATCAGAATTTTACACGTGGAAATTTCCCATTGGTCAGGGGTGTTAACGGTTTATCGGATCCAAAATCCGACCTGATAGCTTAACATCGTTCCGTTACAGTGGATGCCACGTGTCAGTCACCCTTGACGAAAGCACTTCTGTGATCGTGATTTATCGTCATGGAAGTGGGCACTTCCGTGATTGTAATTTTGGTAATGTCATGGAACACTTCTACGACAGCACATGTATGACTATATCTGTCATAAAATCATCATGGATGTACATGCATGACAAAAAACGCGACCTACTGTGAAAAACACGTATCATCACGGAAGTGTATTTGTTTGTAGTGGATGCTCTTGTAAATAGCTGCTACTTCCTTCTTTTTTCTGTGCCATGTTATCGTATCTATATTGACTTGTTCCAAATACAGAGGAAAGCCTGTGCGGATCAAAAAGAACCTGAACCGAATGAAGTGCAAATCTTCAAGGATTGCCACACCAGCAAGATGAAGGGCATGAGCACACTAGTTCAAGCCGCTGTTGTAAGTCCTTACTCCTCCTGCCTTTGAACTGATTGGTACTATGATGTGTTCACTTAACTACTTGGTTTGCAGCCAATATCAGTTACTCTGTTCACTTTTACACACATTTTTCTTAACGTATCATTTCACCTTACATGGTTTAAAAGAGATGAAGGATATTCTTTTGGTCTTGATAGTAATCTAGTTGTTATGTTCACGAGCGCACACAATGATAAAATAGCCTGTTTGTTTTATATATGTTTGCCCATGATATGAATGATGTCATACTATGTTCATCCTACTTTAACCCATGTATATTTATCCTTAGATGTCAACGAACGTGAGGAAATAGACAATACAGTAGGCATGCTACATAGACATATGTTCCGAAAGTGATTTTATTATGTAGTTGGCACTACAATACATGCTAATGTATTTGTCGGCGTTCTGGGAATGGGGATCCCCAGACTTGCTTGCCTGTGGCCCGAGGTGTGGCTTTGCAGGCGGGCCCGGATGGCCCATCTTCACCAACAAGCATTCAAGACCCTCACGAGGGGCCAAGCCTCGCGAGGTGGACGACACAAGACCTCCTCGCGAGCGGCCCTCACCAGGTTGGCTCTTGAGGGGCGGAGAGATCAAGGCAAGGCAAACCTCGCGATGTTCCAATGACGTGAGCCATGACGATCAAGACCAAGCGGGCGCCAGCGCACATAGTGTCCTTGTTTCCTCTTTGGTGCTAAGGAGGCAAGCGCAGGCGAAGAGTACCGAGGCGTCAAGCAAAGGTCTCCATATCGGTGCAATGAGACCGAGACCAGCGGGACGGCAAGACGGAGGTCACCATGGAGCCCAAGGCGGCGTCACCACAAGAGCCTTTGGCAGGCGAAGACTGCTTTTGTGAGGATAACTTGTACTAGCTGTCCCCTTTCAAATTGGCCATTGTTGGCTCCCTTCCCGCTCAATATTTGTGGAGAGGACCAAGGCCTCTATAAATAGGATTAGCCACCAAAGTAGGAGAGAGGAGAGGACAAATGAAACAGAGCCTCAACCATCTCAACTTGGACTAGATCCAACCCATCCCCACACCCACCAAGAACAAGAACACCTCACCTCAAGAGGCTGTTCTTTCCCTTGTACTGTTCATCCTCATCTCGAGAGGCAATCCACCACACCACACTGGAGTAGGGTATTACACCACAATGGTGGCCGGAAACAGTATAAATCTTGTGTCTCTTGTGTTGCGAGTTCGTCGAGCTTGCCTTTGAGATCGTGGCGAGGTTGAGGGCATGAGTTGGTAGGGGGAGATCTTCATGCGCATCCCAGTGTTCATACCTTGAGGGTTTTGCCGGAACCCGAGATCCGACATTTGGTGCGCCAGGTAGGGGTGCACCGGAGCTCTTCTTCCGCCAGTTGATCCGCTCGTTGGTCCCCCGACACTCCGCGGCTCCAATGTCCGGTGACTCAAGGACCAACGCCGACGCTGGGCAACCTGGCCAGCCTGGGCGGCGCTGCCCGCCGAAGAAGACCTCAACCCAGCGCCCCAGGCAGCATGCCCAGCACCAAACACCACGGGGCGTGGGCGACGCGGTCACCCGCCGTCCGCCCTTACTCCGCGACAAGTGCGGGTAGCCGCAAGAGCCTCAAGCCATGCCGCGGCCACGGCACCACAGACCCGATGGGAGCAAGCAAACATGAGGGTTGCGCTCATAGTGGCTCAGGAGCTGCTGCGATGTCGGTTAATGGAGAGCGGTCGGGATGCATTGCTGGAGCGTGTCACCGAGTGCTTGGCCCCGCGGCCTTGCGAGCACCACCCTTCTGCTCTCTGCTCACACCTCAAGCCATGGCCGGGTCGCATGGTGGGCCTCGCCGCACCCGCGTGCCCACGGGCGCGCCACCGGGCTTCATCGACACCGGCGCAATCAACAGAGCTGGACTCCCGCTCGCATCCACGCCACCTCCGGTGGGCGCGGGCACAAGCGCTGCCACCTACGGCCCCGGTGGGATGCAACCCTACCATCCTCAAGGCGGCACGTTGGGCGGGGCAACATGGAGCGTGGGGCACTATGGCGACGTCTTTGAAGCGACGACCTCGGAGGCCTACGTTCCCCCGCATGGTGGACCAGGAGTACATGCTGGAAGACAACTCTGGCTCGTTCCTCGAGCCGGGCTGAGAGGAGGAGGCGCTAGAAGTCGGCACCTTCCAGGAGCCCTCCGGAAGCCTCACCAACCGCGCCGGCGACAACAGCTATAGCATACCAATAATTCCTCAGGAGCAGGCTTACGCTGACCATGGGACGTAGGAGGATTAGGTCGCAGCAGTGGATGGCGGTCCCAGCTCGTCGGCCTCCCTGCCGCCAGGGGGCACGCTGGGGGCTGCAGGAGAGGGGTCGGGAGCAAGGCCCCTCCCTGCGCCGCACGGAGCAAGGCATCCCCCGGAGGTAGGCCCTCTGCCGGGGGAGGGCGCCGCCTGGCCAAGAAGACCTCAACCCAGCGCCCCACGCAGCATGCGCACCACCAAACACCGCGGGGCGTGGGCGACGCGGTCACCCGCTGTCCGCCCTTACTCCGCGACAAGTGCGGGCAGCCGCAAGAGCCTCAAGCCATGCCGCGGCCACGGCGCCACACACCCGATGGGAGCAAGCAAACATGAGGATTGCGCTCATAGTGGCTCGGGAGCTGCTGCGATGTTGGTTAATGGAGAGCGGTCGGGATGCATTGCTGGAGCGTGTCGCCGAGTGCTTGGCCCCGCGGCCTTGCGAGCACCACCCTTCTGCTCTCTGCTCACACCTCAAGCCGCGGCCGGGTCGCATGGCGGGCCTCGCCGCGCCCGCATGCCCACGGGCGCGCCACCGGGCTTCATCGACACCGGCGCAACTAACGGAGCTGGACTCCCGCTCGCACCCGCGCCACCTCCGGTGGGCGCGGGCACAAGCGCTACCACCTACGGCCCCGGCGGGATGCAGCCCTACCATCCTCAAGGTGGCACGTTGGGCGGGGCAACATGGAGCATGGGGCACTACGGCTACGTCTTTGAAGCGGGGACCTCGGAGGCCTACGTTCCCCGCATGGTGGACCAGGAGTACATGCTAGAAGACAACCCTGGCTCGTTCCTCGAGCCGAGCTGGGAGGAGGAGGCACTAGAAGTCGGCACCTTCCAGGAGCCCTCCGGAAGCCTCACCAACCGTGCCGGCGACAACAGCTACAGCGTACCAATAATTCCTCAGGAGTAGGCTTACGCTAACCATGGGACGTAGGAGGATCAGGTCGCAGCAGTGGATGGCGGTCCCAGCTCGTCGGCCTCCCTGCCGCCAGGGGGCACGCTGGGGGCTGCAGGAGAGGGGCCGGGAGCAAGGCCCCTCCCCGCATCGCACGGAGCAAGGCATCCCCCAGAGCCTTCCCCTAGCAGAGGACCCGTGGTCTCCGAGGGCGCCGCTAGCGTCCCCTTTGCCCCTTGGTGTCGTCCTGCTTTCCGGTCGCCCCCAACGGTGGTCGAGGGAGGCGCAAGGCGGGGCCCTCGTCTGGCGATTTGAAGTAAGGCTCACGCCTGTGAAGGTCTCCGCTTGTGACACTCTCACGTAATAATGAGTGGGGCTGTACACGCCCCGGAGTCTCAGGAGTGCCGCCCTCGGGCCTCGGGGGCTCCCTCCCACGTCCTAGTGGCAGCACTTAGCTCCACGCTGGTGAGAAGACAACAAGAATGGACTAGGCGCCGGACGCGGCCATTTGCTTTGGATCTCTTTTCTGTAACCCTGCCTTCTGGATTTGGATTTAAGTTGAAGTTGAATTTTCATTGATGCGCGCGGGGGGGTGCCTTTTCTCGTTCGAGCGAGTTCATGCTATCTGGTTCTTGCCTTAATTCGGAGTTTGCGCATGTTGCTTCCCCATCGCAGGCCCCTCGCGCGCGGGGCTAGGCATGGCGCACACGCGCCACACGCATGCCGCACCATGGCTAGCGCTTGCTTATCACACGGCCCCCTCGGGCGTGTCAACGAGCTCCTCAGGAGCTTCCCAGAAACTCGCAACCTCATGAGCCGGTTTGGGGCTCGTCCAGGCTAAGGTAAACCACAACAACAAACTTGCCCCAGGATACGCGAGTTCATGAAGACACATATTCAACTCGACATAAAAAGATAGAGGCAGTAGTATATTTACATGAGGGGCTTCCCCTCCAAAAATGCTCTTACAACCTCTAGGGCCGCGCCCAAGCTTCTGCGTGCAGGACAAACAGCTGGGAAGCACGGGATCAGTCGGACATATCGCTCGCCACGTCCCTTGGATCACCCACGGACGTGTCGCTGGCATCGCTGCCACCATCACTAGCATCACCATCACCTCCATCAGCGCCGCCATCACCATCGTCGACCACGTCGCCTTCGTCCGCCGCGACCACTACCGCATCGTCATCGGAAGTGAAGGCCCTGACCAGCGCGTCCACATTGTCTTCCACCCATCGCGCCAGGTCACCCCGAATGTCCTCGGGTATGGGAGCGATGGCGGCGTCAAAGTCAAAGTTGGGATCGGTGTTTTGGAGATGGCTGAACATGCGAGAGAACGCACGCCCAAGCAGGCCGTGGCTCCTCTCTTCAACAAGTTGGCGAGCTCTCTTGGAACGACTCTCCAGGCGCGTCACCACGTTGGTAAAGAAGCAGAGGTGGCTGGCGTAGTCGTTCGCATGGGGATGAGGAGCATTCTCATGGCAGATGTGGCCCAGGGCGATATTGGCCATATTCCCGAGGTCCTAGAGCATGGGGGCGTGCATACGCTCTAGCGTCCGCCGCTGAAGCACTTCCTCCCTATTCTGGCGCACGACAGACTCGGCGTCAGCGACCCGCTGCTGAAGAGGGAGCAGCTCGGTGCGGGCGGAGGCCAGTTCGGCCTGCACCGAAACCAGGGCGGCTGCGGCGGCCTCCTCGCGCCTCTCCGCCTCGATTAACTTGGACTTGAGGGCAGCGGTCCTACCTGCAGCCTCAGCTTCCACGAACTCCAGCTTCAGGTCGTACCTGCCCTCAAGATCCGCGCGAGCCTCAGCCACCTGACGATCGAGCTCCTCCTGGGCCCTGGCCTCACGCACGCCAACGACATCCTCCACTTGGGCAACTTGACGCTCCCTCGTCTCCAGTCATTCGAGCTCAAGGCTACGCTCCACGGCTTCCAGCGCCAACACCTCCTCGCCCTTCCGGATCTCTTCCTCTTCGGCGGGCGTTCCCCTCAACGACGCAAGGGCGGCTCTACGCGCCTCCACTTGCAGATACAAGGAGGCACTCCAGGCTTGGAGCTCCCATGCGCGCTTCTCCACGGCCTCGCGACGGCGGTCAGCTTCCTAAGCCTATTCCAGAGCTCAGGAGCAGGCCTCACGGGAGGCTGCGAGGGAAACCTCGGCCTTCATATTATCAAGCTCGTGCTGGTGGCGCCCAAGGTTGATAGCCACCTTCAGCTTATGTCGCTTCTCCACCAACCGAAGACCCTCGGCCACGAGGCGCGCATCCACATCCACGAGCTATTCACCAAGCCGGTTCATCACGCCCATCGCCTCCTGAAAGAGCTCGTGGTGGACGATGCTCCTTTCTTGCACCGACTTGAGCATGTTGCTGACTCCGTCCTCCACCGTGGGGACCGCAGATGGAGCCCGAAGCAGCTCGCCCCCTTTCAGCAGGGGGTTGGGGGCTGGCGCCCACCCAGTTGCAGGCCAGGCCTGGCGAGGAGCCCGAACTAGGTGAGGCCCGCTGCTTGAAGAGGAGCCCAAGACCGAAGCCACCCAGCTGCCATCCACGACCAGGGGAGGAAACCTTGGCACGCTTGTTGTATTCCAAGAAAGGCCACAAAGGAGAGACGGTGAGGGCGCGAGCTCAAGATGCCTTGTCGACGGGCTAGCTTCCCCGGTTGACTCCACGTCATGAGCAGCGCGCGGGCTTGCAGAGCCCAAGTCTAGCAGGAGAAACGAGGCGAGAGGAGGTTGCTTCTCAGGAGATTTTGCGACCTTGGTGGAAGGGATCCTGAAGAGACGTCGTCAGGAAGGGAAGCAGCACACGGAGAATCACCAAGATAAGGTACTTACTCGTCAATGACGATGTACTTTCTCCATTTTAACGGCCCGAAGGTGCTGCTGCCATAGCTTGGGGACCCCTTCCTCTTGGAGCTCTTCGAAGTCCACGCAAAGCCGACCGAAGCGCTGGACATGGCGGCCAACACGAGGCGCAACTGGAGAAGCGCTCGAAGGGGCAGCCTCAGGAGCGCCAAGCTGAGGGGAGCTATCAGGCTCTGCCTCACAGCGACCTGCCGAGGCCTCAGGAGCCCCGGCATCGAGAGACGCAGGCTGCATCGCCCCCTCGACCGTCGCCCCAGGGCAAGAATCACGAGTTCCCGAGGACGACACCGCGAGAGCCCTGGGCGGCATCAGCACCTCGGCACCTACGCCATCTTCCTCCAGCGGTGCTCGCCCCCCTGCATCCACACTTGGGGCGAGCTCGATGCCAGCGGCAAGGAGGGGAACCACATCGACGGGGTTCTCATGCGGCCCCACCAGATCGACTGGACGCAGCCCCCACTCATCGAAGGAGGGCATACGCTCCATAAATTCCACCTTGTTCAAGCAGCGGTACAGCAGGCAACTCTTCCCCGACATGTCATCTGGCGATGGGACACCCGTCAGGACCTCGAGCACCATTCGTCGTGCCTCAAGGGGAGCCCGGACTCCTGAAGTCTCATGCGGTCCTTGCTGCTGAGAAAGGCCCACATTGGTCTGGAATGGCGCTGAAGCGGAGCAAGCCGACGCCGGACGAACTCCGTCACCACTATAGGTGCAGTCACGCCAAGGTCTTTCAACACCTTCAGCTTGAGCGAGACGAGGGCAAGGTGTGAATCGGTGAGCCTTTGATGGCACCAACCGGAGTTGGGAATGGCAGGCGCCGACGGAGGATGGAGCAGAGTGCTGAGAACTCCGACATCAACGAATACCCACCGTGTCTGAAACTCGCTCGTGGATGGTGGAAGCTCGAAGTCAATCCCTGTGCCCGCCGTTGCCGCCACGGCCAGGAAGCTCAGGCACCTCGAGCTCTGCCGGGGATCAATCAGGTCCAACAAGAAGTGACGGAGAAGGGCCACGGAAGGAGCAATGCCCACCATAGCCTCGCAAACAAAGGCGAAGATGGCAAGAAGGGTCACAGATTGGGGATCAAGGTGCAGCATGTGGATCTGATAATGGGCAAGCACTGCGTTGAAGAAGGAGGAGAAAGGAGGAACCATGCCAGCTCAAAGGGCGTCGATGAAGAATGGGACCTCGGTGGCTGTCCGGTCGATACGAGCACGAGAAGCAGGCCAGGCCACTCTCCTTCCCCACTCATTGAAGCTGGAGGCGAGCATGGGACACACCTTGTCCACGGCTTCTTGGTTGAGCACCAACGACCTACCAACGGCAGGCTCGGCGGTCGGGCGTAGCCCGGCAGAGGACAGGGGACTCTTCCCTTTCTCTGACTAGTTCGGTGCCAAGGCAATGGGAGGATTGAGCTCAGATCGGATCGGGGGGAGAGGCTGAGCTTCGAGGAAGCGGAAGAATTGGGGAGTGCGCGCCAACAACGGGAGGGAAACCGTGTAGACCGCGCTGGCCGCCTAGCCAGGCGGGTATCAAGGTATCGTGGGAAGCAGAGACGCCCACGTCCAATCAACCGCAAGATGTCGACCAAGGCCGCATGCTATTGGGTCCTGCGGCGCTCTGCACTTGCCCCTTGGCTTCTCCTCAAAGTCAAGCCCGAGCACGCCTTGTGCCCGGGGGCTACTGTCGGCGTTCTGGGAACGGGGATTGATACGTCTCCAAAGTATCTATAATTTTTGATTGCTCCATGCTATATTATCTACTGTTTTGGACATTATTGGGCTTTATTATCCACTTTTATATTATTTTTGGGACTAACCTATTAACTGGAGGCCCAACCCAGAATTGTTGTTTTTGCCTGTTTTAGGGTTTAGAAGGAAAGGAGTATCAAACGGAGTCCAAACGGAATGAAACCTTCGGGAACGTGATTTTCTCAATGAACAAGACCCAGGAGACTTGGACCCTATGTCAAGACACAAAAGAGGAGGCCACGAGGTTGGGGGGCGCGCCTACCCCCCCAGGCGCGCCCTCCACCCTCGTGGGCCCCCTGTTGCTCCACCGACGTACTCCTTCCTCCTATATATACCTACGTACCGCCAAACGATCAGAGATGGAGCCAGAGACCTAATTCCACCGCCGCAACTTTCTGTATCCACGAGACCCCATCTTGGGGCCTGTTTCGGAGCTCCGCTGGAGGGGGCATCGATCATGGAGGGCTTCTGCATCAACACCATAGCCCCTCCGATGAAATGTGAGTAGTTTACCTCAGACCTACGGGTCCATAGTTATTAGCTAGATGGCTTCTTCTCTCTTTTTGGATCTCAATACAACGTTCTCCTCCTCTCTTGTGGAGAACTATTCGATGTAATCTTCTTTTTGCGGTGTGTTTGTTGAGATCGATGAATTGTGGGTTAATGATCAAGTCTATCTATGAACAATATTTGAATCTTATCTGAATTCTTTTATGTATGATTGGTTATCTTTGCAAGTCTCTTCGAATTATCAGTTTGGTTTGGCCTACTAGATTGATCTTTCTTTCAATGGGACAAGTGCTTAGCTCTGGGTTCAATCTAGCGGTGTCCTTTCCCAGTGACAGTAGGGGCAACAAGGCACGTATTGTATTGTTGCCATCGAGGATAACAAGATGGGGTTTTCATCATATTGCATGAGTTTATCCCTCTACATCATGTCATCTTGCTTAAGGTGTTACTCTGTTTTTAACTTAATACTCTAGATGCATGTTGGATAGCGGTCGATGAGTGGAGTAATAGTAGTAGATGCAGGCAGGAGTCGGTCTACTTGTCTCAGACGTGATGCATATATACATGATCATACCTAGATATTCTCATAACTATGCTCAATTATGTCAATTGCTCAACAGTAATTTGTTCACCCACCGTAGAATACTTATGCTCTCGAGAGAAGCCACTAGTCAAACCTATGGCCCCCAGGTCTATCTTTATCATATTAATCTCCTACTACTTAGTTATTTCCTTTGCTTTTTTACTTTGCCTTTATTTTACTTTGCATCTTTATCACAAAAATACCAAAAATATTATCTTATCATATCTATCAGATCTCACTCGCGTAAGTGGCCGTGTAGGGGTTGACAACCCCTATTCACGTTGGTTGCGAGGATTTATTTGTTTTGTGCAGGTACGAGGGACTCACGCGTAGCCTCGTACTAGATTGATACCTTGGTTCTCAAAAACTGAGGGAAATACTTACGCTACTTTGCTGCATCATTCCTTCCTCTTCGGGGAAAACCAACGCAGTGCTCAAGAGGTAGCAAGAAGGATTTCTGGCACCGTTGCTGGGGAGGTCTACGCAAAAGTCAACATACCAAGTACCCATCACATACCCTTATCTCCCGCATTACATTATTTGACATTTGCCTGTCGTTTTCGTCTCCCCCACTTCACCCTTGCCGTTTTATTCGCTCTCTCCCTCTCTCTATCCTCCATCTCTTTCTCTATTTGCCTCTTTTTGCCCGCTTGTTTTTTGTTTGCTTCTATGTTAGTCTGTTTGCTTGTCGTTATGGCCAGTCCTTTACCTTCTACCTCTATGTCTGAAATTGGGGGAATTATTGTCAATATGGACAATAATAATATTACGAAATTTTTTGATGCTCCTACTAAAGAACCACCCATCTTACATACAAAAAAATCCATGTTGGTAGTGGTAATATTATTGGAAAAGGAGTTATTCAAGATTTCTTTACTTGTGTCAGTGCTTTACCTTCTATGGGTAGTTCTGTCCTTCATAGAACTAGCAGTCTTGCGGACGCGATTGCCATGCTTGTAGTTGAACTTGAAAGACAATTCATGCACATGCATCCTTGCATACAAAGGATTTTCCTGGAATTTTCTAATATTGAGCATTCTTCTGTTAAGCGTGCCGCTACTATCTTTTTGAAGAAATAATGCGTTTTCAATCTCTAGACTATGTTGCTTTCAATGAAAATCTTAGAACAAGGGTTCCTACCAATGTTTTAGTTGATAGAATTTCTGAACTTAAAGATGATTTGGCTATTCGAAATAATGAACTAGGATATTCTCTTGAATATAGGCTCACAAAGTTCTGTCAAAAGAATGCTTATAATGATGAATTGGTTGTGCAATATGACGGACCAAAGGAGGAACCTATACCTCCCAAGGTTGATCTTGGGGACTTTGGTCCATTTAAATTTAGCCATTTCGATTACTTTTGCTTGCCTCAAATAAAACTTGCTGCCGAACGTAGAGAATATGAAATGAGTTTCAATAATCTATCTTACTATTATGGTCATACCTAGATCTATCCTTGCTTGTTATGCCTAGCTAGGGGCGTTAAACGATAGCGCTTGTTGGGAGACAACCCAATTTTATTTTTATTCCTTGCTTTTTGCTCCTGTTTAGTAATAACTAATTTATCTAGCCTCTGTTTTGGTTGTGTTTTTTTGTGTTTAACTAGTGTTTGTGCCAAGTAGAACCGTTGGGAAGACTTGGGGAAAGTCTTGTTGATCTTGCTGTAAAAAAAACAGAAACTTTAGCGCTCATGAGAACTACTGCCATTTTTTTTGAAAGTGATATTTAGTTAATTATTTTTGCAGAATATTAATAGATAAATTCCTCACGTCCAGCAATTTATTTTAGAATTTTTGGGGTTCCAGATCTTGCGCTAGCTACAGATTACTACAGACTGTTCTGTTTTTGACAGATTCTGTTTTTCGTGTGTTGTTTGCCTGTTTTGATGAATCTATGGCTAGTAAAATAGTTTATAAACCATAGAGAAGTTGGAATACAGTAGGTATAACACCAATATAAATAAAGAATTAGTTCATTACAGTACCTTGAAGTGGTCTTTTGTTTTCTTTCGCTAACGGAGCTCACGAGATTTTCTACTTTGAGTTTTGTGTTGTGAAGTTTTCAAGTTTTGGGTGATGATTTGATGGATTATGGAACAAGGAGTGGCAAGAGCCTAAGCTTGGGGATGCCCATGGCACCCCCAAGATAATCTAAGGACACCTAAAAGCCAAATCTTGGGGATGCCCCGGAAGGCATCCCCTCTTTCGTCTACTTCCATCGGTAACTTTACTTGGAGCTATATTTTTATTCGCCACATGATATGTGTTTTGCTTGGAGCGTCTTGTATGATTTGAGTCTTTACTTTTAGTTTACCACAATCATCCTTGCTGTACACACCTTTTGAGAGAGCCATACATGATTTGGAATTTGCTAGAACACTCTATGTGCTTCGCTTATATCTTTTGAGTTATATAGTTTTGCTCTAGTACTTCACTTATATCTTTTAGAGCACGGTGGTGGATTTGTTTTATGGAAACTATTGATCTCTCATGCTTCACTTATATTATTTTGAGAGTATTAAATAGCATGGTAATTTTCTTAAAATCCTAATATGCTAGGTATTCAAGATTAGTAAAATTTTCTTATGAGTGTTTTGAATACTAAGAGAAGTTTGATGCTTGATGGTTGTTTTTGAGATATGGAGGTAATAATATCAAAGCCAGCTAGTTGATTAGTTGTGAAATTGAGAAATGCTTTTGTTGAAGTTTGCAAGTCCCGTAGCATGCATGTATGGTAAACATTATGTAACAAATTTGAAACATGAGGTGTTATTTGATTGTCCTCCTTATGAGTGGCGGTCGGGGACGAGCGATGGTCTTTTCCTACCAATCTACCCCCCCTAGGAGCATGTGCATAGTGCCGAGGTTTTTGATGACTTGTAGATTTTTGCAATAAGTATGTGAGTTCTTTATGACTAATGTTGAGTCCATGGATTATACGCACTCTCACCCTTCCATCCTTGCTAGCCTCTTCGGTACCGTGCATTGCCCTTTCTCACATTGAGAGTTGGCGCAAATTTCGCCGGTATATCCAAACCCCATGATATGATACGCTCTTTCACACATAAACCTCCTTATATCTTCCTCAAAACAGCCACCATACCTACCTATTATGGCATTTCCATAGCCATTCCGAGATATATTGCCATGCAACTTTCCACCATTCTGTTTATCATGACACATTCATTATTGTCATATTGCTTAGCATGATCATGTAGTTGACATAGTATTTGTGGCAAAGCCACCGTTCATAATTCTTTCATAAATGTCACTCTTGGTCCATTGCATATCCCGGTACACCGCCGGAGGCATTCATATAGAGTCATCTTTTGTTCTAGTATCGAGTTGTAATCATCGAGTTGTAAATAAATAGAAGTATGATGATCATCATTTTCTAGAGCATTGTCCCAAGTGAGGAATTAAAAAAAGAGAAAGAGAAAGGCCATAAAAAAGAGAAGGCCCAAAAAAAGAGAGAAAAGAGAGAAGGGACAATGTTACTATCCTTTGTCATCGGGGTTGTCATCGGGCTTGTCATATTGCTTTGCATGATCATGTAGTTGACATCGTATTTGTGGCAAAGCCACCGTTCATAATTTTTTCATACATGTCACTCTTGATTCATCGTAATCCCGATACACCATCGGAGGCATTCACATAGAGTCATATTTTGTTCTAAGTATCGAGTTGTAATTCTTGAGTTGTAAGAAAATAAAAGTGTGATGATAATCATTAGAGCATTGTCCCATGTGAGGAAAGGATGATGGAGACTATGATTCCCCCACAAGTCGGGATGAGACTCCGGACGAAAAAGAAGAGGCCAAAAAAAGAAGGCCCAAATAAAAAAAGAATAATAATAATAATAAATAAATATATGAGAGAAAAAGAGAGAAGGGACAATGTTACTATCCTTTTTCCACACTTGTGCTTCAAAGTAGCACCATGATCTGCATGATAGAGAGTCTCCTATATTGTCACTTTCATATACTAGTGGGAATTTTTCATTATAGAACTTGGCTTGTATATTCCAATGATGGGCTTCCTCAAATGCCCTAGGTCTTCGTGAGCAAGCGAGTTGGATGCACACCCACTTAGTTTCTTTGATGAGCTTTCATATATTATAGCTCCAGTGCATCCGTTGCATGGCAATCCCTACTCCTTGCATTGACATCAATCGGTGGGCATCTCCATAGCCCATTGATTATCCGCGTCAATGTGAGACTTTCTCCCTTTTTGTCTTCTCACATAACCTCAATCATCATATTCTATTCCATCCATAGTGCTATGTACATGGCTCGCGCTCATATATTGCGCAAAAGTTGAAAGAGTTTGAAAAAACTAAGTATGAAACAATTGCTTGGCTTGTCATCAGGGTTGTGCATGATGAGAGTATTTTGTGTGATGAAAATGAAGCATGGCCAAACTATATGAATTTGTAGGGATAAGTTTTCTTTGGCTATGGTATTTTGATAAGACATAATTGCTTGATTAGCATACTTGGAGTATTACTATTTTTATGTCAACAATAAACTTTTATCTTGAATCTTTCGGATCTGAACATTCATGCCACAATAGAGAAAAATACATTGAAGAATATTATAGAAAGCATTCCACAACAAAAATTTCTGTTTTTATCATATACCTACTCGAGGACGAGCAGGAATTAAGCTTGGGGATGCTGATACGTCTCCAACGTATCTATAATTTTTTATTGTTCCATGCTATCATATTATCTGTTTTGGATGTTAATGGGCTTTATTTTACACTTTTATATTATTTTTGGGACTAACCTATTAACTGGAGGTCCAGCCCAAATTGATGTTTTTTTTGCCTATTTCAGTGTTTCATAGAAAAGGAATATCAAATGGAGTCCAAACGGAATGAAACCTTCGGGAACGTCATTTTCGGAACAAACGTGATCCGGAGGACTTGGAGTGGACGTCAGGCAATCAACGAGGTGGCCACGAGGCAGGGGGCGCGCCTACCCCCCTGGGTGCGCCCTCCCCCTCGTGGGCCCCTTGTTGCTCCACCGACCTACTTCTTCCTCCTATATATAGGCTGGTTAAGTCAAACATAACGGTAGCGCATTTCAGAAAATGCACTATAGCTAAGTTAGCTGCAGGGCGTTTTCCAAAAGGCGCTACTGCTATGCCTTTCTCCTTTTTCCCTTTTTTCATTTATTTTTCTTTATATTTTATTTTTTTCCTTTCTCCTTTTTCTATTTCTTTCATTTTCATTTACTTTTCTACTTGTTTTTCATTTTATTTTATTTTATTTTCGTTAACAGTAGCGCCTTACACCTAAACGCGCTGCTACAACAATATTAGCAGTAGCGCTGTTTATAAAAGACCGCTACTACTATGTATAGCCTATCGGCTTAGTGGTGGGAATTTTAGTAGTAGCGCTTTTACCATGGGACGTGCTACGACTATATATTTATCTGCAGCGCGGTTATTCTGCACGCGCTACTGCTGTGTAGCAGTAGTGCGGTTTTTTAACAAGCGCTACTGCTAAAGTTCTGTGTATAAGGTATTCCCTAGTAGTGGATGTTCTTATTCTTGCAAATAGGAATTATGTGCCCATAGATTTTATCGTTCTTGATATTGATTGCAATCCGTCTTGTCCAATTATTCTTGGTAGACCGTTTTTACACACTATGGGTGTCGTGATTGATATGAAAGAAGGAAATATTAAGTTCCAATTTCCTTAGAGGAAGGGTATGCAACATTTTCCTAGAACTAGAATTAAGCCACCATATGAATCAATCATGAGGGCATTTTATGGATCTCGAACCAAAGATGACAAAACTTAGATCCCTACTATATGCCTAGCTAAGGGCGTAAAACTATAGCGCTTGTTGGGAGGCAACCCAATAAATAAATTTATTTTTGGTTTCTGCTTTCTGTTCTTGAGTGTTAGCACAATTACGCTACTGTTATGATTTTGTTTTTTGTGTTTTAATTAGTGTTTGTGCCAAGTAAAGCCTTTAGGATCTTCTTGGGCAATAGTTGTTTGATCTTGCTGAAAAAACAGAAAGTTTGCGCTCACGAAAATAATTTTCATCTTTTACCAGGGAGCGATAAAATACCCATTCCAATTGCAGTAGATCAATATACAAATATCCCAAGTCGCCCTAATTTTTTAGAGTTTTTGGAGTTCCAGAAGTATTCGAAATAGTCAGATTGCTACAGACTATTCTATTTTGGCAGATTCTGTTTTCTTTGTGTTGTGTGCTTATTTTGATGGCTCTATGGTTTTCTTTGATGATTTTTTGCCATAGAAAAGTTGGAATACAGTAAATATAATACAAAAACAAAATATGAATTGGTTTTATACAACACTTATAGTAGTGGTTTATTATTCTTATACTAACGGATCTCACGAAGGCTTTGTTGAGTTTTGTGTGATTGAAGTTTTTCAAGTTTTGGGTTATCTTATGATGGATGAAGGAAGGATGTAAGAGCCTAAGCTTGGGGATACCCTGACATCCCAAGCTATTATCCAAGAATGAGCAACCAACTAAGCTTGGGAATGCCCCCGAGTGGTATCTCCGCTTTCTTCCAACAACTATCGGTATTATACTCGAGACTATATTTTTATTCATCACATGATATGTGTTTTGCTTGGAGCGTCTTGTACGATATGTGTCTTTGCTTGTTTTATTTTGTGTTCTAAGTTATCAATCCTTGCTGGACACACCTATTTGAGAGAGCCAAAATTATGTCATGACTTGTTAGAATTGCTCTCCATGCTTCACTTAAATCTTTTATGAGCCAGGACTTGCTCTAGTGCTTCACTTATATCTTTTTGAGCACGGTGTGCTTAGTATTCTTGAAGAAATGCTCTCTTGCTTTAGTTAGATTTGTTTGAGAGTTAGTAAAACTTTGAAGAAATTCTCTCTTGCTTCACTTAAATTATTTTGAGAGAAACAAAATTTGTTATGCTCATGATCTTCACTTATATTTGGTTGAGCTTATGAAAAGCAACTCATAAAAATTAGTGCCAAAGTGATAGATATCCAAGAAGGATAAAGTAAAAGAAAATGTCATGAAGATCATTGGACAAAATAAACTTGATTCTTAGTAATAGTTTTGAGATATGATGATGTGATATGTGAGTTATGTTGATGAGTAATTGTGTTCTAGTAAGAATATGGGTGTTAAGGTTTCTTATTCCCTATGCAAGTACGAAAGTCAATAGTCATGCAATGAAAATTATATCCTATTTGTGGTGCATTATTCGGTGTTAATTATGCTTATTGCTTGCTTATGATATTATTCGTTTCTTGGTTGGTCGCTTCCCAATCTTTTGCTATCCTTCATTTTGCACTAAGTATGACCTCTACTTGTGCATCCAAAATCCTTTAAACCAGTTTTGCCACATGAGTCCACTATATCTACCTATATGCGATATTCTTTTGCCGTTCTAAGCAAATTTGCATGTGCAATCTCTAATTTTCAAAATAAACTTCTCTTTTTGTGTGTTTGTTTCGCTCGCGGAGCGGTGAGGGGTGGCTAATATTTTCCATGCTAGATGTGTTATTCTCAAGATGAGTGTTTATTAACTTGTCATTGCACGAGAGTAAGGCAAGGGTGTTAGGGATGCCCAGTACCGAAATGCAAAAAGAAATAAATTTACTTTATGTTGTCAAATAATAAATTCCTTGGAAAGTGTTGGTATGGAGGGCACCCGTGGATACGGTTAGCCATCGAAAGTGAAAGTTATGGTGGAAAAAGGAATAAACTTTATTTTTTGTTTGGGAATTGCCTATGATATATCTATGCATGGAAAGTATTGGTAACTCTAAGTCATTTTCGTTGGTGGGATGGATACACCTCCCAAAATGTTTTTATCTCAAATTTTTCGCTTTGAGCTCTGGCAGCTCTACAAATCCCTACTTCCCTCTGCGAAGGGACTATCTTTTACTTTATGCAATTTTTATTTTGAAATTTGAGTCTCCATCTTCTCTCATAAAAAGCACCAACTAGGAGGCAATATGATTGTGCTCAAGTATTGGGTGTAGTTAATATTCGAGTGTGTTTCATGAATGGATCAATGTTTGAGCATGATGGGCTAGGGATAACTTATTTTAGCATTGATATTTTAAAAGACATGGTTGCTTGTTGATATGCTTGAGTATCTAAATTATTATGTCAAAACTAGACTATTGCTTTGAATCACATAAAAGTCCAAATGTCCATGCTATAAAGAAAACAATATGATATGACTTGATGAACAACACTCCACATCAAAAATTCTATTTTTATCACTTACCTACTCGAGGACGAGTAGGAGTTAAGCTTGGGGATGCTGATACGTCTCCAACGTATCTATAATTTTTGATTGTTCCATATTTTTTTGTAATCATTTTGTGGTCATTTTATATCATTTTTGGTACTAACCTATTGACATAGTGCCCAGTGTCAGTTCCTATTTTTTCCATGTTTTTACATTGTAGGAAATCAATATCAAACGGAGTCCAAATGGCACGAAACTTTACGATGATTTTTTATGGGCCCAAAGGAAGCAGATGGGCCCTGGTTGCACCTCGGGGGTACCCCGAGGGCAGCACAACCCACCAGGGCGCGTCAGGAGGCCCTGGCGCGCCCCGGTGGGTTGTGCCCACCTCGGGTGCCCCCTGTGCCACTTCTTTGCTCTATAAATACCCAAATATTCCCAAAACCCTAGGGGAGTCGACGAAATATTCATCCAGCCGCCGCAGAGTCCAGAAACACCAGATCCAATCTAGACACCATCACGGAGGGGTTCACCACTTCCATTGGTGCCTCTTCGATGATGTGTGAGTAGTTCTTTGTAGACCTTCAGGTCCGTAGTTAGTAGCTAGATGGCTTCATCTCTCTATTGATCCTTAATACAATGGTCTCTTGGAGATTCATATGATGTAACTCTTTTGCGGTGTGTTTGTTGGGATCAATGAACTTCGAGTTTATGATCAGATCTATGTTTTTATATCCATGAAAGTATTTGAGTTTCTTTTATCTCTTGTATGCATGATCTGTTATAGCCTCGTATTTCTTGTCCGATATTTGGGTTTTGTCTGGCCAACTCGATCTATTTATCTTGCAATGGAGAGGTGCCCGGTAGTGGATTCAATCTTACATTGCTTGATCCCAGTGACAGAAAGGGAACTGACACGTATGTATCATTGCTACTAAGGACAAAAAGACGAGATCTATATCTACCGCCATATAGATAAACGTATCTTGTCTACATCATGTCATCGTTCTTATTGCATTACTCCATTTTTCCATGAACTTAATACACTAGATGCATGCTGGATAGCGGTCGATGTGTGGAAATAGTAGTAGATGCAGGAAGGAGTCGGTCTACTAATCTTGGACGTGATGCCTATGTAATGATCATTGCCTAGATATCATCATAATTATTTGAAGTTCTATCAATTGCCCAACAGTAATTTGTTTACCCACCATTTGCTATTTTTCTCGAGAGAAGCCACTAGTGAAACCTACGGCCCCCGGGTCTTATTTGTCATATATTTGCCTTTGCGATCAACATTTTCCTTGCTTTTATTTTCATATCTAGTAAACCAAAAATCCAAAAATACCTTGCTGCAATTTGTTTTATTTGGCGTTTGATCTATCAATATTTACAACCTTTTTACCGTCACGCACCAATTTCTGACACCGTTACCCTAAAGGGATTGACAACCCCTTTAACACGTCGAGTTGCGAGGTGTTGTTATTTGTCTGCAAGTGTTGTTTACGTTGTGTTGCTTGGTTCTCCTACTGGTTCAATACCTTGGTCTCATAACTGAGGGAAATACTCTACCGTCGTTGTGCTACATCATCCCTCCCTCTCTGGGGAAATACCGACGTAGTTCCAGCTGCCATCAGTTCCGATAGGGAAACGTGTTCCCCTTGTGGGCGAAACATAATCACTGCCTCTTTTCTCCTTGTATTTTCTTCCACGGGCAAATGGAACGACATGATATCCGTGCTGAGTTTCCTAGGCTTATTCAAGGTTTGTTTGGCCTTTTTATACACTAATTGAGTTTCCTAGGCATTTAATGTCCATAATTCAAATGTGAACTACAAATACATGCTCCAGTTCACCAAAATGGCTAGAAAAATTATAAATGTGTCCTGAGTGCATGTTTAGGTCCCATGCCAGGAATGGGAACGAATTACAACCATATTGGTGTTTTGGCTTGTCCTCAAACATTTCGAATCTCGGTTTTTAAATCCCCATAAATCCAAAACTCGCCAGAAAGTCATCAAAGGTAGCATGGTGTCACGTCATGGCACATATTTGTCGTGGTAAAAACATTGCCAATTTGGGCCAAGCTTTATTGCAACCCTCTTACAAACCGGAGCCCGGCGCAAGAACCCTCATGGTTTCGATAGGGAAACGTGTCCCCTTGTGGGCCAGACAATAATCGCTCCCTCTTCTAGCCTCGTATTTTCTTCTACACGCAACACGGAACAATGGGAGAATCGTGCTGAACTTTGAAATTATTCAGGGTTCGTTTGACCTTTTTTATTCATTAATTAAGTTTTCTAGGCATTTAATGTCCATAATTCAAATCGGAACTACGAATACATGCTCCAGTGCACCAAAATGGCTAGAAAAAACGTACATGTTTCCTTGGGGTGCATGTTTAGGTCCCATGGAACGAATGGGAACGAATTCAACCGTCTCGCCATCCTAGCTTGGCCACAAACATTGCAAATCTCGGTTTTTAAATCTCTGTAGAACCAAAACTCACCAGGAAATCATGAAACTTGGCATGGTGTCACTACATGGTACATATAATTGTCCAATTTGGACGAAGCTATATTACAAGCCTCTTACAAACCAGAGCCTGTCGCAACCCTCGTGGTTCCGGTAGGGAAACATGCTCCTCTTGTGGGAGAAATGATAATCGTTGCCTCTTCTCTCCTTGAACTTTGTTTTCTACAGGAAACATAGAATAAACAGGAGTGTCGGGCTGAAATTTGAAACTGTTCAGGGTTCGTTTGGCCATTGTATATATTACTAATTACTATGTTTTCTATACATTTAATGTAGTCAATAATTCAAATTTGAACTACAAGCACATGCTCCAGTGAAGCAAAATGGGTGGGAAATCGTACATGTGTCATTGGGTGCATATTTAGATCTCGTTTAAGGAATGGGAATGAATTACAAACTTGTCGTCGTCTTGAAACATTGAGAATCTCAAATTTTAAATCCTAGTAAATCAAAAAGTCACCCAAAAGCATGAAACTTGGCATGGTTTCATGACATGGCACAGATATGCCGTGGAAAAAATCATCCAGTTTGAGAAGAGGCGCACACATTAGTAGCCAACGAAGTCCTTTTTGAAAAAGCAAACTGACAAGTTAATATTGCAAACGATTGTATTATATTGACCGTGTCGAAATTTAACCATACTCGGTGGCGTGTGTGTGGCTGTTTGATTAGACGGGACGAGCCTGAGAAGTCTTCCGTGCAGGCTCGTTGGGATGCATGCGAGCAGTCCGCCATGCAAGCTTGATGGGATGCGTGCATTGTGTCCACCTCGCAGGCTTGACGGGACACGTGCGAGCAGCAAGGCTGCCCATGCTCACCGGGAAGTGAGCTCTTTGACCTCCATGCACCAGCCGCCGCCCGCCTTGCTCACAACTTCTCCATGGCAGCATTTTCTTTTTTCGTGTTTTCAACTCGTATTCCACCCTAATTTAAATTGCCACATAGGGCAACGTATAATACGGCCACAAATAAAATGGCAACGGATAATACAACGACAAATTTACAATGGTGCAGATAATAATTGTCTTACATATTCCTAATAATTTAAAATTCACATGCGGCAAAGCCCGGAAGACAAGGGGGCAAGAGAAGAAAGAAATTGCATTCAACGATCTGGGTCGCTACTATCTCTACTCATCGATGGATCACCGGGCGACAAAATCCTCTAGCTCCTTCTTCAATTCCTCACGACTTTGCTTGAAATCAGCCACGGATTCCTCCAACTCCTGCTCGCGCTTGATCTAGAGCTTCCGCAAGCCACCCATCAGTTCCCCGATGACCGCTTTCAGCGTCATCTCCGAGGCACTGCTCTTCTCATGCAACATCTTCTAGCTGGCGGCCTCCTCCTCCTTCTCGGCGAGAAACTTGAGGAGCTTCACATTGTCACCCATGAGTTGCTCGACGAGGCCGGTCGCCTTATCAACCGAGGCATCGCTGATCTTGAGCAGCTTCATCAAGCCGTCGACCAGCTCCTACTACATAGTGACGCCAGCGTGAATGTCGTCGTCGCCGGTGAAGGACTTCAGGAACGCCAGCTCGTCGTGATGGCTGACGCCGCGAAGGCTCTTGTGAGAGCCCTCACTTGCCCGTGAGAGCTCATTCGAGGGCTCTGCGACACGCCAGACATCTCTACTGCGGCTGCGGCTTCGCGGCGGGACCTCTCTAGTGCTTTCGCAGCCTTGGTCTTTGCTGCCTGGTTATATGTCCACCCTAAACTCCTCCTACCGGTCATGGCGAAACGACTTAACAAGAAAGACCAGTTTTGTGGGTGATGAGGAGAGGAACTGTGAAGTAATTTTCGAGTGGGTAGTTTTTATAGCCCGATGCTAAGTGTGAACACATATTAGTTTGATAGGTGTGAACAGATTTGCAATTACTTATTGCGTTGTAATCTGCAATGTGACGAGAAACAAGGTCAAGATTTATTGATGGCAGAAGGTTGACAACGTGGTTGCTCGCCGTTGAGGTGGCCGCGGCGCGCTCCGCTCTGGCGTCACTGCGCGCGCTCTGCTCGCCATTGAGGCAAATTTACAATGGAAATGGTTAATAATTCTTAATAATTGTCTTACATATTTAGGATAATTTAAAATGCCACGTGCGGCAAGGCCCAGAACACTCATGACCTACATATGCATACAATTATAATAAAATATAAGCTAAAATGCTGAGTTGGCGGCCTTCCGACAATGGTCTTCTGGGACTCCATGATAAGCATGGCACCCTTGCGGCCGTTCACTCCAAGTGTCCCGACCCGCCTCCGCCTACGGAGCTGCTGGCGCTGGGAGGCTCTTGGGGCTGTTAGGCCTCTTCCAGAAGAGCTTGACAACGTGCAATCGCACGCATGACAACTCCGCGAAACCGCTCCATGTCCATGTCTCTGGCCTGGTAGCAAATTTCGTCCATCACCTGCATCCTCAAGATATCACCTTGGTGATGTTTGACTTCATCAGGGATGTCAACTCCGCCAAGGATGCGCTCGAGCCTTGCCACCACATCATCGGGATCGAGGTTGACACGGCCGTCGCGGGCAATGATGAAGTCGCAGGCTGCCTGTGTCTTGACTGAATCGTAGAGGTCCTTTGCCCATTCCTTGCGGGGCATCAGGCTCTCGATGAGCACTAGTCACGACGGCTCTTCGAGTGGGTCATCGATCATGCCACCGAGCAGCTCTGGATCTTTTGCATGGTGGATGGCAAGCTGCTCATCACACCTCCTCTGCAATATGTCGATTGTGCTCCCAAGGACTATCACGCCGATATCGCTGTCGATGGGCCATGGTGCTTGCGCCGGCCAATGAAGCTCTTGCTCCCCGACCTGCTCCGGCTCGTTCTCCTCGCTGAAGATGTAACGCAGGTAGGCGTCGACGTCGAAGCTTTGGTCATTGCCTGGCATGCTTGGAATAACTAATGGTATATGGGTGAGGACTAGATCTACGCAGAGTGTCGTGGCGGTGCGTTGCTGCCTGGGTTATATGCAGCAAGCCATTAGTTGGTGGCGGGAAACCGGTGACGGAGGAGGCATGGATTTTACAATTCACCCATGTGGAGTGCGAGAAGCATTCGCTGGAGTGCGGGAAGACTAAGTGGAGCACACACACAACCTGAGTACCGTATCCGGTGCCACGTGTTATTTATCACACAAGGTTTAACATAAGGAAACATATGTGTAACTTACTAATCATCGCACACGAGTACTCGTAGACGCATCGTGTGCGATACTCCTAGCCACCGCAAGCAACTAGTTTGCATTTTTCAAAGTTTTTTGTGCACATAGAATCTGTCGGGTGGTAGGTGTGACATATGCCAACGGGTGGCTTATCATTGTGGGAGCCAGTAAGACATCGCCGGTGCCTGGAAACGGGATAAGGCGAAGACATGCACGCCGACGGATCTTACCCAGCTTCGGGGCTCTCCGTGGAGATAACACCCCTACTGCTGCTCTGCGGGGTCTCCGCATGATCACTAGATAGACAAGTGGCTACACAATGCTCCTTGAGCTGTTTGGTGGGAGGAGGAAGAAGGGCGCGGCTAGCCTGCTTCTTCTTCTTGTGTGGTGTCTAGGACTAGCAGGGGGTCGAACCCTTTGCATGGGTGCCCCGGGGGGTTTATATAGGCCTACCCCCCGGGGGTACAATGGTAATCCGACTGGGCGCAGGGCCCAGCCGTCTGTGACTGCGCTCGCCGGCTTCTGCGCCGGCTGCTGGGGCCCGCCGACTGGTGGGCCCCGCCGGCTGCCGGCCCCTTGGTCGACAGGCAGGCCCCACCGTCCAAGACCTGGTCGGTGGCTGGTTACTGTTGCTCCATCTTGGTGACGTGGGCTTCGTTGTGGTAGGCGCGGCTACAGTGCCGCCGCCCGTCGGGCGATCGCTGTAGCCTCACCGCGTCTTGTCTCCTTAATGGGGCGTCTCCTTCGAGGGAGGCGGCAAGCCGGCTGTGGGGAGCCGACTCTGTCTTGGGCCGACTGGGGGGAGGCGTGGCCACCTTCGGGTGTCTCTCTGCCCGAAGGGGCCCACCATCTGTGGGCCGCACTGGCGGCCCGTCGTGGGTGACACCAGGGTCAGCATGGCAACAGTGAAGCGCCGGACGGGTCAGGCCCACCCCATACGGTGCACTGTGCCAGGCGTGCTCCAGGATTCGGGGGAGGCAGGCTTCACTGTAGCCACGCCCCGTTGCATCGCCGCTAGGTGGATGCAAACTTTGAGGGTATGGTCTCGACCGCTTTATGGGAGACGGCTTCTTGGAGTCGGCCTTCTCGCGGCCGGCTTCTCAAAGTCGGCCCTCCCATGGCTTTCTTCACGAGGGCTAAAGTCGGGCCACCTTCCGAAAGCCGGCCTGGGTGACAGCCAGCAAGGGGAAGGCGGCCCCATGTCTTGGATTCTTGAGAGCCGGACAGACTCGTAATTTTTTCAGAATGGCCAGGGGAAGCCGGCTAGGCTACCCATGGATATTTACTCCGACAGTAGTCCCCGAAGCTGATCGAGCTTCGAGGCGGACAAAGGGACGAGAAGCTAGGTCAGCTTCTTATCCTGAAGAGCCGGCTTCGCTGGTGTACGCCGATTTCGGGGAGCCCCGCGTCTTGCAGGCGGGAAAGGGGTCGACCCGTGTGCTGACCGCGGGCCCTCCCGCGGACACATGGCAGCGAGATCCTGCCAGCGCACGCGCGCGACGGGACGCAGCCATAGGCCCGGGCCCGCGACTCCTAGGCCTCGACCCGAGCGCTGATCTTTTGCGGCCCAGGTGGACCGCTCGCCTTCCCGTGGTGATTTTATTTCGCCATTAGGGCGCAATAAGCGCGGGACGTGGGGGAGTGGGCATGATTGATCCCCACGTTTCCCCACGCCGCGCCTCCTCGGCTCCGCCACGCGAGCCTATAAGTAGGGGGAGGAGGGGGAGGGACAGAGGTTCGCACGCTCTCTCTCGCTCCGCCCCCTCTCGTCCTCCTTTCTTCCTCTCGTCGCCGCCGCAGCCTCTTGTCTCAGCACCGCCACATCGTCTTGCTCCCATGGCGCTGTCGAGCTCGTGGGACGGCTCCAACGTCCACGAGGACCATGTTGAATTCCTCCGCCAGACCCGGCGCCTGCCCGACGCCAACCTCGTGCGGGTCCGCCTGGCGCTGGGGACGGAGATTTCGCCGGCACCGGAGGAGGGCGAGCGGGTCGTCTTCCGCTCGCACTTCCTGCGCGGCTTCGGCCTTTCGGCGAGCAGATTTCTGCGCTCCTTCCTCGAGTTCTACAACCTTCAGCCGCATCACCTCACGCCCAATGCGGTGATGCTGCTGTCGGCCTTCGTCTCCCTCTGCAAAGGTTTCTTGGGGCTGCTCCCCACGCTGGAGCTCTGGGGAGAGTTCTTCCAGAGCAAACTCGGCATCATCGTCGCAGGCGTGCCCGCCCCCTGCGGGGCCTTCATCGCCATGAGGAGGGCGGGCGAGAACAACCCGTTCCCGCCCATCCCCCTGATCCAGTCGGTGAACATCTGGCAGAAATCATACTTCTACGTGAAGAACGTCGCCGAGCAAGGAGACCACGTCAACCTGCCGGCTTACGTAGCCGGCCCGCCGGCTGGGAGGCAGCCCTCATGGAGTTTCCGGTCCCGGTCACTGTCTCAGGCCGGGAACGCCGCCGTCTCCCGGCTTCGGGTGATGATCCAGTCGGAAGGCCTGAACGGGGCCGACTTGGTGGCCACCTTCGTGGAGTGCCGGATATCTCCTCTCCAGAGCCGGCCCCACATGATGTGCCAGATTAGCGGCCGCTTCGACCCAAGCCGGCTGAGCACTAGGGAGATGCCTCATGCGGAGGTATCGTATATGGTAAATTACATCTCAAATTGCAAGCTCGCCGAATACTGGCGATACGGCAAGGCGCCGTATTCTCGCGCCAACCCTCTGCCCGTGGTAAGTTTTCCTTTTCTTCTTCTTGTTGGCAGCCGGCTTCATGATGGCCGGCTTCTGATCAGCCGGTTCCTCTTAGCAGAACCCCCTTCTCCCACCGACGACCGGGGCAGCGGAGATAGAATGCCAGTATGCCCCCGACCGCACGGTGGATGACGTCGACGACCCAGATTTGGGGGCGGCCGCCATGGAAGATGCCGTCGCGGGGGACGACGCCGAGCCCGGGGGCTCAAGGCTTACCACCAGTTTCGAGGACTAGCCGGATGACGCTGAAGCCGAAGTCGCCCCGCGTCGCCAGCCGGCGGCTGACCATCAGGGCGCGGGCTCGTCCATCGCGCCGGCCGCCGGCGGCGGTGCACAGAAGCGTCGGGCCGCTTCAGGCCTCTTCGGCAGTCGGCCGAAGAAGTCCAAAGCATCCACCACGGCGACCAAGCGAGATGAGGCGACTGCGAAAGCGGCCCGCTTCCGCAAGGCGGTGAAGCAGCCTCAGGCAGTCTCAGCGTAACTCGTCAATTGCCCTATCGCATGCTTTTCATTATTCTCTTCTTGTTTGAACATTCTTCTTAACTTTTTCCCACTTGCTGGACAGGGCGCCGCTTTCCCTTGAGCGGGGTCCGGGCGGCTCCGTAGTGGGGCCGGCTGGAGGGTCTTTGAGCTCCCGCCGCATGGACCCCCGTGCCGATCTCAGGGAAGCCACGGAGCGGAACGCCCGTGAGGCGCGGGAGGAGCAAGAGGCGGCGGAAAAAGCGGCCGCCCATGCGGCGAAGGAGCAGGCCGGCACGGCAGCCAAGGCCCAGGCGGAGTCGGCGACCGCGGAGACGGAGGCGGGGGGTTCGTGCAACCAGCCTCCGCTGCTCGCCATTCCCCTCCGAGCCGTGGCCCCTGACACCTCACTGCCCTTGGCGGAGGAAATCGTCCAAGACCCGCCGCTGATGGAGAGGAGGGAGGACCCCGCGGCCTTCGCAAGGAGAGCGCCGCCAGCGGCACCAACCGAAGCGGGCCAAGGAGGCCAATCGTCAGTGGCGCCAGATGAGCCGGCCGGGGGTGAGCCGGAGGACAGAGCCGGCCTCGAGGTGCAGCCGGTGATGCGTCGGCGCGCAGGGGGAGGCGCCGCTCCGCCGGAGTCGCACCGAATCGCAGGCGCAGGCCAGTCAGCTGAAGATCTGGAGGCGGCCAACACTGCCACGTCCGAGTGGACTCCCAGCGGGGGGACTGGTGAGCTGAATGTGGCGGCTCAAGGGGTCCGGAGCCGGCTTCAAGCTCAGGCCGCCCTGCTGCAGCAGTTCACCCAGGAGTTTCTGTCGATGCGAGCCGCCATCCGGGTGAGTCCTTCATTCTTGGCCGTTTTGATCTCTTGATTTCTTTCGTGGGGGCGCGTTAGCGCACCCACTGGGTGTAGTCCCCGAGATTCGGGCCGACTGCTGCGTAGTCGGGTCGAATCTTTCTTGACAACCACCTTACCTTTGCTTCTTGTCTGAATCTTTCAGGAATATCATAACTCCCGTGCTGCCGCCTTCAACTCCCATGCTCGGGAGTTGAGTCGGAGGACCGACGACCTGGCCGACAGCCGAAGTAAGTACTTGATTTTGTCTGTCTCCTGTGGGGGCACGTCAGCGCACCCACTGGGTGTAGTCCCCGAGATTCGGGCCGACTGCTGCTCAGTCGGGTCGGATCTTTCTTGACGACTTTTTCCTTATTGGTTTGTCTTTTTCTTTGGCTTCAGGGGCCAACGCCGACTTGAGGAAGGAGCTCGGCGAAGCGCAGACCGCCCTTCATACCAAGGACGCCAAGTACGCTGTCTTGGTCCAGGAGCGTGACCGCCTGGCCAAGAAGCTAGCTGACCAGGAGAAGAGCCACAAGGCGGCCCTGCAGCAAGCGTAGGATAGCGAGGCCGCCCTAAAGGCAAAGTATGAGACCGAGGCGGCGAGCTGGGCTGAGACCCGGCGAGCACTTGATGAGGGCTTCGGCCGCATCGAGGACTTGATCGACGGTAAGCCGCCTTCCTCGCTCCTCTCCTGCCCCTCGGTGTCTGGTTCTTGTGCTAACTTGTGCTGCTGCCTATTTCCTTGCGCAGACTACTTTCCCGGCTACTCCGCCTTTGCCGCCCAAAGCATCGAAGCCCACCGCGAGGCACGCCGTCAGGCGGGGGCCAACATCGCGCCGGATGCGAACCGGATGCTTGAGGAGCAGCTCTTGGCTGTCCAGGCACGGTTGCAGCCGGCTCATCGGATGCTTCGCCGGCTCCAACGTGCCGGGGCGCAAGTGTTGGCCGCCCTCTGGCCCGGCGAGACGATCCCCCGCACCCCAAGCCGGACTGTCGACTAGCTGGAGGTCGCAGTCGGTCGCTTTGAGGCTTGGAAGGCGTCGGCAGCCCGCCTCGGAGCCGGGCGGGCATTGGAGTTCGTTCAGGCTTGGTACCCAGGGCTGAGCCTGGACCAGCTGCGCACTTGGCGAATGGAGGCCAACGCGGAGCTGGAGGAGGTGAGGCCGGCTATCGCCCAGCGTGCGTCGAGGATCGCCGAGTGCACCGACATCAGCGTTTTTGCACCCGAAATCGATGATGACGGTGTTGCCCAGCCGGAGGAGTGGTTCGGGCTGAACCCGGCGGTGGGCGAGGACTGGGCGGAGGAGATCGCCTCCAGCGACGAGGGCGAGGATGACGAAGAGGAGGACGGCGAAGACGTCGAGCCGGCTGGTGGAACAACCGGCCGACCTCAGGCCGACCGTGCCTCCAGCAACGAGGCGCGTGGAAGCGCGCCCTCTGCGGGAGGCGGTGACCAAGCCGAGGTTCGCTAGCCGGCCGCTCCTTCAGCCGGCACAACCGTCTCCGCCAACCAGCCCGGCTCGTCGGTCGCTCCGCCGGCTTGACCTGCCGTCCTTATTTTTCCTGCTTGTTGTCTTTTGAACAATCTTCATTAAGTTTTTGCAGTTCCACCCACTGGGGGTGTATCCAAACTATGTTGAATGCTGGCCTCTCGGAGGTATTTTATGTAAATATTATTATGTGCATGTTTGGTTTCCATTCGCGTATGCTTTTTATCCTTAGGCTTTTTCCTTTGCCGCCTTCCCTCTTTGGGGAGGCAAGTACTTGAGCTTTCTTGGATTGAAGTGAAGTGAATGGAAACCGGCCGGCCGGCTACTCTGGTAGCCATTCGGCGGTGGGAGAAAAACTGGCTTTTGTTATATTAGTCCGTTAGTCCCTAGCCGTTTTTCGTGTGGGCGCCCGTTCCTGCCTTTAACTCTTGCCGGTCGGACAGCCGGTTCTTCGAACTGCGACTTTTGGCAAGAGAAAGCTTGGGAGCCGGCACACTACTTGTCTGACTGCGGGTAGGACTTCTAATATAACTCCAGTCGGCCAGTCCTCGGGCCGACTAGTCGAACCCGGTGCCGGACGGAACAAGTAAATGAAATGACAAAGTCATAAGCATGATACTTTTCATTCATAGATAAGAGATGGCAGTCCCCGAGCCCTCCTCGGGGGGCCTATTGTTTCGTACTTAATACAAAAGTTAGCGTGATACATACTGCATTTCAACTGTCAAATCTTCGAAGGAGGTTGGCATTCCATGGTCGTTCCGACTCCTTGCCGGAGTCGTCTCTCTTGCGTGCCTTCGGCTTCTGTGCGTCGATCAGGTAGTAGGAGTGGTTGCCTAGAGCTCTACTGATGACGAAGGGGCCTTCCCAAGGGGCCGAGAGCTTGTGCTGGCCGGCTGTTCGCTAGATCAGCTGGAGCACAAGATCGCCCTCTTGAAAAGATCTTGGCCTGACCTTCCGACTGTGGTAGCGGCGCAAACCCTACTGGTAGATGGCAGACCGGCTGAGGGCTAACAGCCGGCTTTCTTCCAGCAGGTCTACGCCGTCTTCTCGTGCTTCCTTGGCCTCCGCTTCTGTGTACATGGTTACTCGAGGCGAGTCAAACTCGATGTCAGTTGGGATGACCGCCTCGGCACCATACACAAGGAAGAAAGGGGTGAAGCCGGTTGACTTGTTTGGAGTAGTGCGCAGACTCCAGAGGACAGCCGGCAGCTCGTCGAGCCAACAGCCGGCTGAACGCTCCAGAGGTATGACCAGTCGGGGCTTGATGCCGGAGAGGATGAGGCCGTTGGCTCGCTCGACCTGGCCGTTTGACTGCGGGTGGGCGACGGACGCTAAGTCCAGCCGGATACCTTGGGCTGCGCAGAAACGTGCCAAGGCTCCTTTGGCAAAATTCGTGCCATTGTCGATGATGATGCTGTGTGGCACGCCGTACCGAGTTGTTATGTCTACGATGAACGTCACAGCAGTCGGCCCATTCAGCTTCTTGATCGGCTTTGCTTCAATCCACTTGGTGAATTTGACCACGGTGACGAGCAGATGCGTCATGCTGCCGCGCGCCGTCTTGAATGGGCCCACCATGTCCAGTCCCCAAACGGCGAAGGGCCAAGTGAGGGGAATGGTCTTGAGTGCCGAAGCCGGCATGTGTTGCTTGGAGCTGAAGAGTTGGCACCCCTTGCAATATTTAACTAATTCTTTGGCGTCATCCAAAGCAGTCGGCCAGAAGAAACCATGGCGGAAGGCTTTGGCGACAAGTGATCTTGAGGCCGCATGGTGGCCGCATTCTCCTTGGTGAATGTCTCTGAGGATTGCGATGCCCTTCTCTTGCTCGACGCACCGTTGGAGGATTCCAGTGACACTGCGCTTGACTAGTTCTCTGTTGACGATTGTGTATGCTCCGGCTCGATGTTGGACTTGTCTTGCCTCTGTTTCGTCAGCCGACAGATCTTGGTTTACTAGGAAGTTGAGGATGGACTGAGCCCATGACGGAGCCGCGACTTCTCCCACTGCCAATGTGGCTACTGCCACCAGGGTGGGCAGGCTGGGTGGTGAAATGCTGGAGTCGGCCGCCGGCTGTCGTGTTGGTGTAGTCCCTGGGCCGGCTACTGCAGTCCCCGAGCCGGCTACTGCAGTCCCCGAGCCGAGTGTGGCAGTCCCCGAGCCGGTTGCCGAAGTCCCCGGGCCGATTACTGAAGTCCCGGGGTTGCCCGCTTGGTTCTTCGAGCCGGACCCGGCCGCGTCGGGGTTAGGCGGCACGAAGATGGAATCGGACTCTGGAGACGGCTTGATGGACGGCTTGAGGAGGCGTTGTAGAGCGATGCCGGTTGGAATTGCTTGCCGAGTGGAGCCTATTCGAGCCAGGGCATCGGCTGGCTCGTTGTCGGCTCGCGGTACATGGAGGAACTCGCATCCTTCAAAGTATCCGCTGAGTTGTTGAACCAGGAAGCGGTAGCTCGCCATATTTGCGTCCTTGGCATCCCAGTTGCCGGATGATTGCTGGACCACCAAGTCCGAGTCGCCATAGCATAGGATCCGGCGAATGTTGAGTTCTTTGGCAAGCCGGAGCCTATGTATGAGCGCCTCGTACTCGGCCATGTTGTTGGAGGCGGCAAAGTGAATTTGTAGCGTGTATCTGAGCTTGTCGCCTTTGGGAGAGGTAAGGACGATGCCGGCTACCAAGCCGGTGCGCATCTTGGACCCGTCAAAGTGCATGCGCCAATGGGTGGAGTCGGGAGCCGGCGGCAGGTATTGGGTCTCGGCCCAGTCGACGAGGAAGTCGGCCAGTGCTTGGGACTTGATGGCGGTGCGGGGCTGGTAGAAGATCGTGTAAGGGGCCAGCTCGATGGCCCATTTCGCCACCCGGCCGGATGCGTCCCGGCTGCCTATGATCTTGGCCAGCGGGGCGGTGCATACGACCGTGACGGGGTGCTCTTGAAAGTAGGGCTTCAGTTTCTTGGCGGTGAAGTACATGCCGTAACACATCTTCTGGTAGTGCGGGTAGTTCTGCTTTAAAGCGGACAACACCTCGCTCAAATAATACACCGGCCTCTGGACCGGCTGGGCTCAGCCTTCTTCTGGGCGTTGGACTACGATGACGATGCTGACCACCCGGCTGGTTGCGGCGATGTAAAGGAGCATGGGCTCTTTCTTAGTCGGTGCCGCGAGGACAGGCGGCCTGGCCAGCATCTTCTTCAGCTCGTGAAAAGCTTGGTCGGCCTGGTCGTTCCACTCGAAGTGAGTGCTCTTCTTCATGAGGCGGTAGAGGGGGAGAGCCTTCTCTCCGAGTCGGCTGATGAAGCGGTTCAAGGAGGCCAAGCATCCGGTGAACTTTTGGATGTCTCAAGGCTTGGTGGGGATCGCCATTCTCTCGATGGCCTTGATCTTCACCGGGTTGCATTCGATGCCGTGTTCGGAGACTAGGAAGCCTAAGAGCTGGCCGACTGGCACTCCGAACACGCATTTCTCAGGGTTGAGCTTGATTTGGAACCGGCGCAGGTTCTCAAACGTTTCCTTGAGGTCTCCCAGCAAAGTGTCGCGCTTCTCCGTCTTCACCACAATGTCGTCCACGTAGACGTGAGCGTTTCTGCCGAGTTGCTTGAGGAGGCACTTCTGCATGCAAGTCTGAAAAGTGGCACCGGCATTTCTTAAGCCGAATGTCATGCTCAGGTAGCAGAAGGCTCCAAATGGCGTGATGAAGGCGGTATTCAGGCGGTCGTCCGGATCCAGCTTTATCTGGTGATATCCTGAGTAAGCATCCAAGAAGCTCAACAGCTCGCGTCCGTCTGTGGAGTCTATCACTTGGTCAATCCTTGGCAGGGCAAATGGATCTTTGGGGCAGGCCTTGTTGAGGCTTGTGTAGTCTATACACATGCGCCACTTGTTGTTCTTCTTTAGTACGAGGACCGGGTTGGCGAGCCACTCTGGAAAGAAAACTTCCATAATGAAGCCGGCTGCCAGAAGCCGGGCTATCTCCTCCCCTACAATCCTGCGTTTCTCCTCGGATAGTCGGTGAAGGGGTTGTTTGACTGGCTTGGCGTCTTCTCGGACGTGTAGTTTGTGCTCGGCGAATTTCCTCGGAACACCCGGCATGTCCTTGGGGGACCATGCAAAGATGTCCCGATTCTCACGGAGGAAATCGGCGAGCTCGCCTTCCTATTTGCTGTTCAGGCTTGCCCCGATGACGGCAAACCTATCTGGATGCTCGGGGTCAAGAGGTATCTTCTTCGTCTCCTTGGCCGGCTGGAAAGATCCTTGAGCATCATGCTCCTTGGGGTTGGGGGACACGGCCGACTGCTTGCCGGCTATGGCCACGACTCGGTCCAACATCTTCTTTTCTTCGGCAATCACAAGGGACTCGGCCAGCCGGCTGCTGGCTGCCGTGCACTCAGAGGACTTCTTGTAATCGCCGGCCATGGTGATGACGCCTTTGGTTCTTGGTATCTTCATCTTGAGGTACGCATAGTGGGGAACTGCCATGAATTTGGCCAAGGCAGGTCGGCCAAGCAATGCATGGTAAGGGCTCTCCAGGTCCACCACTTCAAACCAAATCGCTTCCCGGCGGAAATGCCCCTTGTCCCCAAAAAGTACATCAATCTTGATCTTGCCAATGGGGGCGCAGGACAGGCCGGGTACGATGCCATGGAACACTGTTCGAGTAGGCATGAGCTGCTTCGTCTTGACATTTAGCTTCTCCAGGGTGTCACGGTACAGGATGTTGATGCTGCTCCCGCCGTCTATCAGCACGCGGGAGAAGTGGGCAGCGCGTCTGTCCGTCGCGAGGGTGGCTTCCAGGACCAACGCATAAGAACTGGGAGACGACATCACTTCTGGATGGTCGGCCCGGCTCTAGCTGATGGGCTTTTCTGACCAATGCATGTGTCCGGCGGGGTTGGCAGCGACCACGCTGACTTCCTGGTGCTCTCGACGTTTGCTGCACCGGTCTTCGGGCTGGCTTGTAAAGACGATGTAGGTAGCTTGCTCGTCAGGGAATTTGTCATGCACGGCTCCGACTGCGGGCCGAGCGGCCGGAGGCGGTGGAGGCGGAGGCGGCGGGCCGGCAGGGGGAGGCGGCGCGAGCCCCTCTCCTTTAGAGATTCGGGTGAGCCAATGGCACTTCTGGGTTGTGTGGTTGCACGGCTTCACGCCGCTGTGGAACTTGCACGGGGCGTCGAGAGTTTGCTCGTAGGAGAAGGCCGGCTGCCAAGCCGGCCGGCCGCCCTTGGGTTTCTTGGGCGCGGGTCGCCCTTCAGGCGGCACGTCTTCAACAGTGGCCACCTGCCGACTGGCGGGAGGCGGCGCGGGGCCCTTGCGCTTGTGGTCGTTCGAGTGTGGGCGTCGGGTTGAGTACTTTTCCGGACGCGTCTACACGAAGCTTGGTCTTCATCGAGGAGTCGTCAGTGGCGTACTTGTCGGCTATGTCTAGAAGCTCGTCGAGGGTAGTCGGCTTGTCGCAGAGGAGCTTGTGCTTAAGGAGGGTGCCTTCTCGGCATCCGGCTGTAAAGTATTCTATGGCTTGCACCTCGTGCACCCCTTCGCAAGAGTTGCGGAGCTCGGCCCAACGCGTGAGGTAGTCGCGAGTGGACTCAGCGGGGCCTTGTACGCACAAGGAGAGCTGTCTGGGCTTGGGAGCCCGCTTGTAGGTGCTGGTTAAGTTGCGGATGAAAGCTTTGGTGAAATCTAGCCAACTGTTGATGCTGAGAGGCTTGAGGCTGTTGAGCCAGGTCCGCGCCGTGCCCTGCAGCATGAGGGGCACGTACTTCACGGCAACGCGCCGGTTGCCGTTGGCTATGCTGACCGCCGTGGAGTAGTCGATCAGCCAATCTTCCGGCTTCACGGAGCCGTTGTACTTGGGCGTGTCTCTTGGGAGCGAGAACCCTTTGGGGAAAGGCTCGTCACAGATGCGGGGGCCGAAACAGGGCGGGCCGACATCGTCTTCTTCTTCCAGTGCCAGGGATCGTGCCAGGCGGTCGATCCGATGGCGGGTGTCGTTCTCGCCGACTCCTTCGCGGCGACCTAGTCGGCCGCTGAGAATCGGGTGTGCCACTGGCGGCGGGGTGGGATATCTCTCTCCACGGGGTCGAGGCGGAGGCGGGTTGCCCCGCCATTCCATGGCTCGGGGATGGCCGTCCGCGTCTCGCTCGATGGAGATTCGGGTCCGGCTGCGGCTAGCAGCCGGCTCTTTCTCGCGCCGCGCGCGGGTGTTGCTCGTAGCCGGCGTCCCGGACATCGTGCCATGATCTCGGTGCGGGGGAGGGCTTCCCGCGCGAGCGTCGGCTTCGTGCCGCTGCGCGGCTGCATCGATCAGTCGCTGGATGCGCCGGGTCATGTGGGGGAGGTCTTCGGCCTCCAAGCCGTCCAACTCGTCTACGGCCGCCTGGGCGGCGCGCAGGTTCTCGAGTGGAGTGGCATAGACTGGGCGGTCGACTCCCAGCGTGTCGGCGATGACGGTGCCACGTTGCTTGACAAGGCCGGCCCGGCTTGGCCCACCCGGGGCCGGCATGCCGAAGGCGGCGCGGTCAGCTTCGCGCTGGTAGGCCTCAGTGAGGCGTCTTATGGAAGCCAGCCTCCGGCCCTCTGCGAGGAGGGCAAGGCGGCGTGCCTCTAGTGCTTCGTCGTCGGCATCAGCCGGGAGGGGGGGTGGGCCGCCGTGTGCGGGGCGTCGTGGGCGCTCTCGTCGGCCGGGCTGCCTTGGCCGACAACCATCACTTCGGTGGTAACAGCATCGCAGCCGTTGGCTCGAGGAAGCGGGTCATTGTAGATCGTGACGTTGGTGGGGAAGGTGTCGTAGGAGGCCGTGTCGGAGTCGACATGCATCGGGTCGGTGTAGCCAACCGACTCCAGATCCACAGCGGGCTCGCTGGAGACATGGAGCTGATCGAGAAGGTTGGCGAGGTGGTCGGTGCCCGCATCGGAGGCGAGCTCGTCGGAGGTGAGGGTTTCGTCGCGGAGATCGGCGAGGCTGCTCGCCGCGCAGACACTGGTGACGCCTTGCAGCGTGTCGTGGCAAGCGCCATCGGGCATGCCGGGCTGGCTACGCTCGCTGGGGAGGAAGAGGGTTCCCGTCCAGAACAGGTCTCCGGACGACGGTGCACCTGGCCCCACGGTGGGCGCCAAATGTCGGGTGGTAGGTGCGACATATGCCAACGGGTGGCTTATCATTGTGGGAGCCAGTAAGACATCGCCGGTGCCTGGAAACGGGATAAGGCGAAGACATGTACGCCGGCGGATCTTACCCAGCTTCGGGGCTCTCCGTGGAGATAACACCCCTACTGCTGCTCTGCGGGGTCTCCGCATTATCACTAGATAGACAAGTGGCTACACAATGGTAATCCCACTGGGCGCGGGGCCCAGCCGTCTGTGAATGCGCTTGTCGGCTTCTGTGCCAGCTGCTGGGGCCCGCCGACTGGTGGGCCCCGCCGGTTGCCGGCCCCTTGGTCGACAAGCAGGCCCCACCGTCCAGGACCTGGTCGGTGGCTGGTTACTGTTGCTCCATCTTGGTGATGTGGGCTTCGTCGTGGTAGGCGTGGCTACAGTGCCGCCGCCTGTCGGGCGATCGCTGTAGCCTCACTGCGTCTTGTCTCCTTAATGGGGCGTCTCCTTCGAGGGAGGCGGCAAGCCGGCTGTAGGGAGCCAGCTCTATCTTGGGCCGACTGGGGGGAGGCGTGGCCGCCTTCGGGTGTCTCTCTGCCCGAAAGGGCCCACCGTCTGTGGGCCGCACTGGCGGCCCGTCGTGGGTGACACCAGGGCCAGCATGGCAACAGTGCCGCGCCGGACGGGTCAGGCCCATCCCGTACGGTTCACTGTGACAGGCGTGCTCCGGGATTCGGGGGAGGCAGGCTTCACTGTAGCCACGCCCCGTCGCATCGCCGCTAGGTGGATGCAAACTTTGAGGGTACGGTCTCGACAGCTTTATGGGAGCCGGGTTCTTGGAGTCAGCCTTCTCGCGGCCGGCTTCTCGAAGTCGGCCCTCCCATGGCTTTCTTCACGAGGGCTAAAGTCGGGCCACCTTCCGAAAGCCGGCCTAGGTGACAGCCAGCAAGGGGAAGGCGGCCCCATGTCTTGGATTCTTGAGAGCCGGACGGGCTCGTAATTTTTTCAGAATGGTCAGGGGAAGCCGGCTAGGCTACCCATGGCTATTTAATCCGACAGAATCACACACGAACTAAATGTATTAACCGTCTGTGTTGTAATTTCTCCTCTCAAACAGTTCATCCGTGTCGGCTGTTTGCCACATATCACACACATCTTGTTAAGTTGAACCGTTTCTGTTGTGCTCGTTAATCAAAAACAGTTTGTCCGAGTGAACCGTATGCCCTATATCACACACATCTTGATCTGGCTAACCGTTTTTGTTGCACTCCCTAGTAGCAAACAGTTCCTTAGAGCGAACTGTATGCCGTGTATCGCACACACATTGATATGGTTGTCTGTTTCTGTTGTTCTGTCTCATCGCAAACAGTTCGAACGGGTTAACCGTGTGCCCTGAATCGCACACGCAACTAAAATATGAACCTTATTTGATGGCTCCGCCATCGCAATCGTTTTGCACCTTTTTGATGGTTTTTACATCCCCGTTTGTGATTAATGCATCACACACAGTTTTGTCAAAGGGTCTTTGATCGTAGTGTCGTGTTAGCAGCATCCTGCAATAGTGTTGATAGATATTGCTCAGCATCAGGACAGATTGTCAGTGTGGACAAATCAAGTTTTTTTCCAACCCTAGCACAGAAGTGAATATGAAGGCAATAGTGTATACTACACTTAATATAATTACATAAGCATTTAATGATAAATACTTGGGGTTGCCAGTAACCCCAGGCCTTGATAAAAGTGATAGTTTTCAATATTTGATTGACCGCCTTATTCAGTGACTGATGGGCTGGAAGGAGAAGTGCTTATCTTCAGGAGGTAAAGAGATCCTGTTAAAATATTTCACTCAAGCTATACCAACTTACTCTGTGTCAGTCTTTAAAATTTCTAAAAGAATTTGCAAAGGAAACACAGATGTGATATCTAGTTTTTCGTGGGGTGATGATGCAATAGAGAAAAAGATGCACTGGTTCACATAGTGGAAGATGTGTATATCGAAAAAGCAAGGAGGCATGTGGTTTAGGGATATCCACTATTTCAACCTCGCACTGTTAGCTAAATAGGCCTGGCGACTGACTGACAATCTAGAATCTTTATCTGTAGTAATTTTAAAGGCAAAGTATTTTCCGAAGGGAGACCTGATGAATGCTACTTTGAAAAGAAAAACAACATTCACATGGCAGAGTATCATGGCAGGAATGGAGACATTAAGGAGAAGATATATTTGGAGAATTGGGGGCGGTCAGAGCGTTATCATTTGGAATAATCCATGGATACCTTGGTCAGCCTCTAAAAAGGTCCTAACTGTCCATGGGAATAATCTTATTTCACGTCTATCTGATCTCATACATCCGGGTTCAAGAGACTGGGGTGAACAGTTCGTGAGGCAACATTTTGGCTAATAGACACTCATAGAATCTTGTCTATCCCTCTACCTTATATGATATGACCGACCTTGTGGCATGGAGCCCCTCGAGAACCGGGATTTTTTCGGTCCAATCAGCCTATCATGAAGAGTGGGAGTTTAGTATGGCATAAGATTCAACCCAATGCAAGAGCTTCCACCGATACTGATATTTGGGATTCAGTGTGGAAATTAACATGCCCAGCTAAGATCAAGATGTTCATATGGAGAGCACTACAGTGTCATTCCTTATCGGGCAATATTAATTAGCTGCAAAACACTTGAAGGTAAAGGTGCATTGCTCAGCTTGCAACCTTGGTCCTGATAGTTTGAAGCACCTGCTCTTTGAATGCCACGAGGCCATGACAATGTGGAAATTGCTAGGGTTTCATGATATTGATAAAAATGCATGCATAGCCTATCTAGTCGAAAAAACAATTTTGGAGCATTTGTTGTGTCTCCGTGAATAGGACGTGCATGTCCTATGTTTGCAAAATTTGCAAGAAACAATGATGATTGTTGCTTGGTACTTGTGGTATGCACGAAGGAAACTTACCCACGGTGAGCAAACACAAAGTGAGGTGAAAATCCACCTAGCGATCGGAGGGTTGGCTGAAACTTGGTTATCGCTAGCATTCCAAAAGCAAAAATGCGCAAAACTGCTTGGACGAAACCTAGGATGGATTATGTGAAATTGAATGTTGATGCTGGCTTCGATGAGGATCAACTAGAAGGGATTGTTGGTGCCATTATCCATAATCGTAATAGGAAGTTTATAGCTGCAGCCAATGAAAAGATGAGCTTCTGTTTCGATGCCTTCACCATAGAGGCTACCATGGTTAGATTTGGGCTAAACTTGGCTAGAACGTCAGATGTAACAAGCTAGAGCTGGAATCCGATAAGCCGTTGTAGTTTTGATGTTGCAAGAAGGAAGGTCGAGTTTAGTGGCGGGAGCTATCTTTGATGATTTCTACTATATGACTTGGGATTTTAATCATGTTTTGTTCACTCATTGTAATAGGGAGAGCAATCAAGTTGCCCATGAAATAGCTAAGTTAGCTAGATTTTCCATCACCAATACTTGGATGGAGTCACCTCCGGTTGAGGTGGTCTCGTTTATTGTATCTGATACTTTGGTTCTCACAGATGAATAAATAAATTACTTTTTGTCATAGAAAAGTATAGGAAGAGTTGAGGCAAAAAAAAACTGCTGCGGAAACACCTCATCGAAAATTATTTTTTATATCTCAAAAAATATATCCCC
>NC_041388.1:133551792-133565359 GCF_002162155.2 Triticum dicoccoides | reverse complement strand
CCCCCCCCGCGGAAACACCTCATATATCTTCTCAGATAGAGGAAGAGTTGCAACTCTCCCTATCCATCAATTGATGTTGGTGGAAGCCAACTTCCTTAAGGTTCACGGGTCGGCGCTTGAGTCCATCACCCGTTGGATGACCGGAATGAAGGAAATATGCCCTAGAGGAAATAATAAAATTGTTATTTTATATTCCCTTATATCATGATAAATGTTTATTATTCATGCTAGAATTGTATTAACCAGAAACTTGATACATGTGTGGATACATAGACAAAACACCGTGTCCCTAATAAGCCTCTACTAGACTAGCTTGTTAATCAAAGATGGTTAAGTTTCCTAACCGTAGGCATGTGTTGTCATTGGATGAATGGGATCGCATCATTAGGAGAATGGTGTGATGGACAAGACCGATCCGTTAGATTAGCATAATGATCATTCAGTTTTATTGCTATAGCTTTCTTCATGTCATATACATATTCATTTGACAATGAGATTATGCAACTCCCGGATACCGGAGGAATACCTTGTGTGCTATCAAACATCACAACGTAATTAGGTGATTATAAAGATGCTCTACAGGTATCTTTGAAGGTGTTTGTTGGGTTGGCATAGATCGAGATTAGGATTTTTCACTTCGAGTATCGGAGAGGTATCTCTGGGCCCTCTCGGTAATGCATGCTACCTCTTGATCATGCGTTGGTTTTCCCTTGAAGAGGAAAGGGTGATGCAGCAAAGTAGCGTAAGTATTTACCTTAGTTTTTGAGAACCAAGGTATCAATCCAGTAGGAGACTACACGCAAGTCGCCTTGTACCTGCACAAACAAACACGAACCTCGCAACCAACGCAATGAAGGGGTTGTCAATCCCTTCACGGTCACTTACGAGAGTGAGATCTGATAGAGATAATAAGATAAATATTTTTGGTATTTTTGTGACATAGATTGGAAAATAAAGATTGCAAAATAAATAGTAAACTAGAATTTTAGATTGGAAACTTATATGATGTAAAGTAGACCCGGGGGCCATAGGTTTCACTAGTGGATTCTCTCAAGATAGCAAGTATTACGGTCGGTGAACAAATTATTACCGAGCAATTGATAGAAAAGTGCATAGTTATGATGATATCTAAGGCAATGATCATGAATATAGGCATCACATCTGTGACAAGTAGACCGAAACGATTCTGCATCTACTACTATTACTCCACACATCGCCCGCTATCCAGCATGCATCTAGAGTATTAAGTTCATAAGAACGGAGTAACGGTTTAGGCAAGATGACATGATGTAGAGGGATAAACTCAAGCAATATGATATATACCCCATAATTTTATCCTTGATGGCAACAATACAATACATGTTGTTTCCCTTTCTTTCATTGGGATCGAGCACCGCAAGATTGAACCCAAAGCTAAGCACTTCTCCCATTGCAAGAAAGATCAATCTAGTAGGCCAAACCAAACTGATAATTCGAAGAGACTTGCAAAGATATCAAATCATGCATATAAGAATTCAGAGAAGAATCAAATAATATTCATAGATAATCAAGTCATAAACCCACAATTCATCGGATCTCTGCAAACACACCGCAAAAAGTGTTACATTGAATAGATCTCTAAGAATCTCAAGGAGAACTTTGTATTGAGATACAAAGAGAGAGAAGAAGCCATCTAGCTAATAACTATGGACCCGAAGGTCTATGGTAAACTACTCACACATCATCGGAGAGGCTATGGTGTTGATATAGAAACCCTTCATGATCGAATCCCCCTCCGATAGAGCGCGGGAAAAGGCCCCAAGATGAGATCTCACAGGTACAGAAGGTTGCAGCGGTGGAAAAGGTGTTTCGTTGCTCTCCCCGAAGGTATTAGGGTATAAGAGTATATATAGGAGAAATAAATAGGTCGGTGGAGCTGTGAGGGGCCCATGAGGGTGGGGGCGTGCCCTCCTGCCTCGTGCCTCCGTCGCTGCTTCCTCGACATCCACTCCAAGTCTCCTGGATCACGTTTGTTCCAAAAAAGATCATCGTGAAGGTTTCATTCCGTTTGATATTCCTTTTCTGCGAAACACTGAAATAGGCAAAAAACAGCAATTTGCACTGGGCTTTCGATAAAAAGGTTAGTCCCAAAAACAATATAAAAAGGTATATTAAAGCCCATTAAACATCCAAAACAGATAATATAATAGCATGGAACAATAAAAAATTATAGATATGTTGGAGACGTATCAAGCATCCCCAAGCATAATTCCTGCTCGTCCTCGAGTAGGTAAATGCTACCTCTTGAGCTTGCGTTGGTTTTCCCTTGAAGAGGAAAGGGTGATGTAGCACAGTAGCGTAAGTATTTCCCTCAGTTTTTGAGAATCAAGGTATCAATCCAGTAGGAGACTACACGCAAGTCTCTCGTACCTGCACAAACAAACAAGAACCTCGCAACCAACGCGATAAAGGGGTTGTCAATCCCTTCACGGTCGCTTACGAAAGTGAGATCTGATAAAAATAATAAGATAAATATTTTTCGTATTTTTATTGTATAGATTGGAAAATAAATATTGCAAAATAGAAATAGCAAGTTGAAAGGAAAATAATATGATGGAAGATAGACCCGGGGGCCATAGGTTTCACTAGTGGCTTCTCTCAAGATAGCAAATTCTACGATGGGTAAACAAATTACTGTCGAGCAATTGATAGCAAAGCGCATAGTTATGAGAATATCTAGGCATGATCATATATATAGACATCACGTCCGCGAAAAGTAGACCGAAACGATTCTGCGTCTACTACTATTACTCCAAACATCGACCGCTATCCAGCATGCATCTAGAGTATTAAGTTCATAAGAACAGAGTAACACATTAGGCAAGATGACATGATGTAGAGGGATAAACTCAAGCAATATGATATAAACCCCATCTTTTTATCCTCGATGGCAACAATACAATACGTGCCTTGCTGCCCCTGCTGTCACTGGGAAAGGACACCGCAAGATTGAACCCAAAGTTAAGCACTTCTCTCATTGCAAGAGAGATCAATCTAGTAGGCCAAACCAAACTGATAATTCGAAGAAACTTGCAAATACATTTAAATCATGCATAAAATATTTAAGAGAAGAATCAAATATTGTTCATAGATAATCTTGATCATAAACCCACAATTCATCGGATCTCGACAAACACACCGCAAAAATAATTACATCGAATAGATCTCCAAGAGAATCAAGGTGAACTTTGTACTAAGATCCAAAGAGAGAGAAGAAGCCATCTAGCTAATAACTATGGACCCGAAGGTCTATGGTAAAGTACTCACACATCATCGGAGAGGCTATGGTGTTGATGTAGAAGCCCTCCATGATCGATTCCCCCTCCAGCAGAGCGCCAGAAAAGGCCCCAAGATGGGATCTCACGGGTATAGAAGGTTGCGGCGGTGGAAATAGGGTTTCGTGGTGCTCCTGGATGTTTTCGGGGTATATGGGTATATATAGGAGGAAGAAGTACGTCGATGGAGCTGCGAGGGGCCCACGAGGGTGGGGGCGCGCCCTCCTACCTTGTGGCCTCCTCGCTTCTTTCTTGACGTCCACTGCAAGTCTCCTGGATCAAGTTTGTTCCAAAAATAACTCTCCCGAAGGTTTCGTTCAGTTTGGATTCCGTTTGATATTCCTTTTCTGCGAAACACTGAAATAGGAAAAAAAACAGCAATTTGCATTGGGCCTTTGGTTAGTAGGTTAGTCCCAAAAATAATATAAAAAGGTATATTAAAGCCCATTAAACATCCAAAACAGATAATATAATAGCATGGAACAATAAAAAATTATAGATACGTTGGAGACATATCAGTAAATGATAAAAACAGAATTTTTGATGTGGAATGCTCCCTAACATAATTTTCAATGTAATTCTCTTTATTGTGGCATGAATATTCAGATCCGAAGGATTCAAGATAAAAGTTTAATATTGACATAAAAATAATAATACTTCAAGCATACTAACTAAGCAATTATGTCTTCTCAAAATAACATGGCCAAAGAAAGCTATCCCTACAAAATCATATAGTCTGGCTATGCTCTATCTTCATCACACAAAATATTTAAATCATGCACAACCCCAATGACAAGCCAAGCAATTGTTTCATACTTTTGATGTTCTCAAACTTTTTCAATCTTCACGCAATACATGAGCGTGAGCCATGGATATAACACTATAGGTGGAATAGAATGGTGGTTATGGAGAAGACACAATAGAGAAGATAGTGTCACATCAACTAGGCATATCAACGGGCTATGGAGATGCCCATCAATAGATATTAATGTGAGTGAGTAGGGATTGCCATGCAACGGATGCACTAGAGCTATAAATGTATGAAAGCTCAACAAAAGAAACTAAGTGGGTGTGCATCCAACTTGCTTGCTCACGAAGACCTAGGGCATTTCGAGGAAGCCCGTCATTGGAATATACAAGCCAAGTTATATAATGAAAAATTCCCACTAGTATATGAAAGTGACAACATACGAGGCTCTCTATCATGAAGATCATGGTGCTACTTTGAAGCACAAGTGTGGTAAAAGGATAGTAGCATTGCCCCTTCTCTCTTTTTCTCTCATTTTTTGTTTGGGCCTTTTCTTTTTTATGGCCTCCTTTTCTTGTCTTTTTTTATTTTTCATCCGGAGTCTCATCCCGACTTGTAGGGGCATCATAGTCTTCATCATCCTTTCCTCACTGGGACAATGCTCTAATAATGATGATCATCACACTTTTATTTACTTACAACTCAAGAATTACAACTCGATACGTAGAACAAAATATGACTCTACGTGAATGCCTCCGGTGGTGTACCAGGATGTGCAATGAATCAAGAGTGACATTTATGGATAATTATGAATGGTGGCTTTGCCACAAATACGATGTCAACTACATGATCATGCAAAGTAATATGACAATGATGGATTGTGTCATAATAAACAAAACAGTGGAAAGTTGCGTGGCAATATATCTCGGAGTGGCTATGGAAATGCCATAATAGGTGGGCATGGTGGCTGTTTTGAGGAAGGTAAATGGTGGGTTTATGGTACCGGCGAAAGTTGCGCGGTACTAGAGAGGCTAGCAATGGTGGAAGGGTGAGAGTGTGTATAATCCATGGACTCAACATTAGTCATAAAGAACTCACATACTTATTGCAAAAATCTATTAGTTATCGAAACAAATTATTACACACATGCTCCTAGGGGGATAGATTGGTAGGAAAAGACCATCGCTCGTCCCCGACCGCCATTCATAAGGAAGACAATCAAAAAATAAATCATGCTCCGACTTCATCACATTACGGTTCACCATACGTGCATGCTACGGGAATCACAAACTTTAACACAAGTATCTCTCAAATTCACAACTACCTAACTATCATGACTCTAATATCACCATCTTCATATCTCAAAACAATCATAAAGAATCAAACTTCTTATAGTATTCAATGCACTTTTTATGAAAGTTTTTTTATCATACCCATCTTGAATGCCTATCATATTAGGACTAATTTCATAACCAAAGCAAATTACCATGCTGTTCTAAAAGACTCTCAAAATGATATAAGTGAAGCATGAGAGATCAATAATTTGTAAAAAATAAAACCACCACCGTGTTCTAAAAACAAAATATAAGTGAAGCACTAGAGCAAAATTATCTAGCTCAAAGGATATAAGTGAAGCACATAGAGTGTTCTAATAAATTCCAATTCATGCGTGTCTCTCCCAAAAGGTGTGTACAGCAAAGATGATTGTGGTAAACTGAAAAGCAAAGACTCAAATCATACAAGACACTCCAAGCAAAACACATATCATGTGGTGAATAAAAATATAGCCTCAAGTAAAGATACCGATAGACGAAGATGAAAGAGGGGATGCCTTCTGGGGAATCCCAAGATTAGGCTTTTGGTTTTCCTTGTTTTTTACCTTGGGGTGCCTTGGGCATCCCCAAGCTTAGGCTCTTGCCACTCCTTATTCCAAAATCCATCAAATCTTTACCCAAAAACTTGAAATCTTCACAACACAGAACTCAACAGAAAATCTCATGAGCTCTGTTAGTATAAGAAAACAAATCACCACTTAAGGTACTGTAATGAACTCATTCTTTATTTATATTGGTGTTAAACCTACTGTATTCCAACTTCTCTATGGTTCATACCCCCGGTACTAGCCATAGATTCATCAAAATAAGCAAACAACACACAAAAAACAGAATCTGTCAAAAACAGAATAGTCTGTAGTAATCTGTAGGTTTCGAATATTTATGTGACTCCAAAAATCCTACCAAATTAGGAATACCTAAATAATTTGCATATTGATCTACTGGAGTTAGAATCAGTATTTTATCACTTTCTGGTTAAAAATGAAAATTATTCTCGTGAGCGTATACTTTCTGTTTTTTTCAGAAAGAACAAACAACAATCATCCAAGAAGATCCTTAAGGCTTTACTTGGCACAAATACTAATTAAAACATAAATAACACAATCATAACAAAGGATATATGATTTATTTATTACTAAACAGGAACAAAAGGCAAGGAACAAAAATAAAATTTGGTTGCCTCCCAACAAGCCCTATTGTTTAACGCCCCTAGCTAGGCATAAAAACAAGGATATATTTAGGTATTGCCATGATAATGATAAGGAAAACCGAGAAAATTCATCTCATACTCCCTACGTTCAGCGGCAAGTTTTCTTTGTGGCAAGCAAAAGTAATCAAAAGGGCTAAATTTAATGCGACAAAAGTCCCCAAGATCAAGCTCGGGAGGTATTGGTTCCTCCTTTGGCCCCTCATATTGCACAACCAATTCATCATTATAAGCATTCTTTTGGCAAAAGTCATGAGCTTTTGTTCAAGGGAAAAACCTAACCCATTGTTCTGGATAGCAAAATTATTGTTAAGTTCATAATTCCTGTCAACTAGAACATCGGTAGGAACCTTTTTTCTAAGGTTTTCATTAAAAGCAACATGATCAAAAGATCGTAGGCGCATTATGTCTTATTGGTAAAAAAATGATGGCTTCTATGGGAGGACGGCCAACATCCACCCTATAATGTGCAAAAATTTCATTGGATTCTTTTATTATAAATCTGAACTCATGAGCTAAAAAGATGGTAGCTGCTCGCTTAACAGAAGAATGCTCAATATTAGAAAATTCTATAAAAATCCTCTGTATACAAGGATGCACGTGGATAAATTGCCTTTCAAGTTCAACCATGAGCAAATATATAGCATGCGCAAAACTACTAGTTTTATGAAGAATAGACCCGCTCATGGTGGGCAAAGCACCGACGAAGTAAAGATATCTTCAATAACTCCTTTTCCAATAATATTACTACTACTGATCAGAAACTTTTTAGTGTGTAAAATAGTAGGTTCTTCATGATAATTGAAAGCATCAACGTTTCCCTTATCATTACTACCACCCTTTTCAATGATAACCTCCCCAGGTTCAGACATGATAGCAACAAACCGCACTGAGAATGAACACACAAGAGGCAAGCAAAAAGAGGCGAAAGAAAAAGAGGCGAACGGAAAAGAGGGCGAATAAAATGGCAAGGGTGAAGTGGGGGAGAGGACAACGAGAGGCAGATGAAAAATAATGTAATGCGAGGGATAATAGTTTGTGATGGGTACTTGGTATTTCTTGACTTGTGCATAGATCTCCCCGGCAAGGGCGCCCGAAATCCTTCTTGCTACCTCTTGAGCATGCGTTGGTTTTCCCTTGAAGAGCAAAGGGTGATGTAGCAAAGTAGCGTAAGTATTTCCCTCAGTTTTTGAGAACCAAGGTATCAATCCAGTAGGAGACTACACGCAAGTCGCCTAGTACCTGCACAAACAAACAAGAACCCGCAAGCAACGCGATAAAGGGGTTGTCAATCCCTTCACGGTCACTTACGAGAGTGAGATCTGATAGAGATAATAAGATAAATATTTTTGGTATTTTGTGATATAGATTGGAAAATAAAGATTGCAAAATAATTAGTAAACTAGAATTGTAGATTGGAAACTTATATGATGTAAAGTAGACCCGGGGCCATAGGTTTCACTAGTGGCTTCTCTCAAGATAGCAAGTATTACGGTGGGTGAACAAATTACTGCCGAGCAATTGATAGAAAAGCACATAGTTATGATAATATCTAAGGCAATGATCATGAATATAGGCATCACGTCCGTGACAAGTAGACCAAAACAATTCTGCATCTACTACTATTACTCCATACATCAACCGCTATCCAGCATGCATCTAGAGTATTAAGTTCATAAGAACGGAGTAACGCTTTAGGCAAGATGACATGATGTAGAGGGATAAACTCAAGCAATATGATATAAACCCCATCTTTTTATCCTCGATGGCAACAATACAATACATGTCATTTCCCTTTCTGTCACTAGGATCGAGCCCTGCAAGATTGAACCCAAAGCTAAGGAGTTCTCCCATTGCAAGAAAGATCAATCTAGAAGGCCAAACCAAACTGATAATTCGAAGAGACTTGCAAAGATATCAAATCATGCATATAATAATTTAGAGAAGAATCAAATAATATTCATAGATAATCAAGTCATAAACCCAGAATTCATCGGATCTCGGCAAACACACCACAAAAAGAGTTACATTGAATAGATCTCCAAGAAGATCGAGGATAACTTTGTATTGAGATCCAAAGAGAGAGAAGAAGCCATCTAGCTAATAACTATGGACCCGAAGGTCTGTGGTAAACTACTCACACATCATCGGAGAGGCTATGGTGTTGATGTAGAAGCCCTTCGTGATCGAATCCCCCACCGACGGAGCGCCGAAAAAGGCCCCGAGATGGGATCTCACGGGTACAAAAGGTTGCGGCAGTGGAAAAGGTGTTTCGTTGCTCTCACCGAAGGTTTTAGGGTATAATAGTATATATATGCAAAAGAAATAGGTTGGTGGAGCTGCGAGGGGCCCATGAGGGTGGGGGCTCACCCACCCCCTGGGGCGCACCCTCCTGCCTCATGGCTCCCTCGCTGCTTCCTTGACGTCCACTCCAAGTCTCCTGGATCATGTTTGTTCCAAAAAAGATCCTCGCGAAGGTTTCATTCCGTTTGGATTCCATTTGATATTCCTTTTCTGCGAAACACTGAAATAGGCAAAAAACAACAATTTGCTCTGGGCTTTTGGTTAATAGGTTAGTACAAAAAATAATATTAAAAGGTATATTAAAACCCATTAAATATCCAAAACAGATAATATAATAGCATGGAAAAATCAAAAATTATTGATACATTGGAGACGTATCAATGCACATCGTAATAAGCCTTGCAAGCAATGGGACTAATGAGTTAGTTGCGGGATGATGCATTACGGAATGAGTAAAGAGACTTGCTGGTAACGAGATTGAACTAGATATGAAGATACCGACGATCGAATCTCAGGCAAGTAATATACCGATGACAAAGGGAATAACGTATGTTGTCATTACGGCACGACCCATAAAGATCTTCATAGATTATGTGGGAACCAATATGAGCATCCAGGTTCCGCTGTTGGTTATTGACCAGAGAGGTGTCTCGGTCATGTTTACATAGTTCTCAAACCCATAGGGTCCGCACGCTTAACGTTTGATGATGATTTTTTATTATATGAGTTATGTGATTTGGTGACCGAATGTTGTTCAGAGTCCCGGGTGAAATCATGGACATGACGAGGAGTGTCGAAATGGTCGAGAGGTAAATATTCATATATAGGACGATGATATTCGGACACTAGAAGTGTTCCGGGGGTACCGGGTGTCGATGTCAAAACCGGCAGATCTCGGGTAGGGGGACCCGAACTATGCGACTAAGGATCGAGGGTAACAGGAGGCAGGGGACGTGATGTTTACCCAGGTTCGGACCCTCTTGATGGAGGTAAAACCCTACGTCCTGCTTGATTAACTTTGATGAGTGTAGGGGTTACAAGAGTTGATCTACCACGAGATCATAATGGCTAAACCCTAGATGTCTAGCCTGTATGATTATGACTATCTCTATGGACTAAACCCTCCAGTTTATATAGACACCGGAGGGGGCTAGGGTTGTACAGAGTCGGTTTACATAGAGAGGAATCTTCATATCTGCACGCTAAGCTTGCCTTCCACGCCAAGGAGAGTCCTATCCGGACACGGGGGAAAGTCTTCAGTCTTGTATCTTCACGACCCATCAGTCCGGCCCACGTCACATAGCCCGGACTCCCTCACCGGGTACATATCAGGTCACCGCATGGGGTTCCGGGCACCCCCCCGACAAAGATTTGGTCCTATTGGGCCAAGAGGGGAAATACAGCAGCCAGCATGGGCTGCTACGCCCCCCATGTAGGCCGAATAGGAAGAGGAAGGAAAGGGAGGAAGAGAGAAAGGAAGGGGAGGGATTCGGCCCCCCTACTCTTTCCACCTCCCTTCGGAAAGTATGGAAGGGGGGCGAATTGGGGTGGGAGCCCAAGTAGGATTCGGCCTACTTGGGGGCCCCCCTGTCTGCCTCTTCCCCCCTCCAACCTATATATATATATATATATACATCTGGGCTATTCTGTTACGCGTAACAAAATATTATTCTGTTACCCTTTTTGAACTGACGTGGTTCACAGTTTGGACTGACGTGTTTTTCAACAAGAACTGATCTTCCTGCGTGCACGACGGACGGAAACAGGGGATGCAACGTGGAGCTTCCGGTCGTTCCCCGACGCGATGCTGCGGGCCATTCGTTGCTAGAGGAGACATGTAAGGGGTTCCGCACGTCCGCGCGCTCAGCTGGATGAGTTTTGCGATCTGTAGTCACCGGAGGTGACGGCGTGGCCATTTTGGCGGTGGACGTGATTTTGGGCGTCAGTGTTTACTGTGGTGTTCGTGGGCCTCAATTTACGTCGTGTTTGTCGTTTTTGATGTGAGAATTATCAGTATGTTATAGTTTTTTGAGATTTTTTTCATTTGTAATTTATGATTACAAGTTTTTGTGTTCTTTGTCGTTTTCCACGCCCCCATGGAAATCTGTTCTTCTTTTTCTGTTGTTTTACTTTCGAATTGGTGTTGCAGGGAGAGAGATATAAGGACTGTATGAAAAGATTTGCGTTGTCAATTTTGCTTTTTTGAGTTGTTTCTACCCCGGATTCCCATGTTGTTTTGTCGTTGGCGGAGGTTGTGTATGGCGGCTGACTGTAAGCTGCGATTTCGGGTAATCTGGTGAAACTGTGTAATTAAGTTGCGTGTTTTTCAGTGTTGTTTTGAATTGATGCCCGTATGTGTAGTTGGACTGCTGCCGTGTCAAATTTTTGTTACTGTGTGTTGACATGGGAGCCGCACTGATGGCTCTGCACTTTGATTATAAAGCCCGAGCCCTCTGTCAGTTTCATTCTACGAGCTGCAACCAAATAAAAGGGAGATGGATCCTGAGCTGGGAGAGGTTATAGAGGAGGAGGGGGATGCCATAGATGTTAGGGATGCAGTAGCGGAGCAGAGGAGGAGGAGGCATAGGCAGATGGCGTGACGTGCTGCCGAGGAGGAACTGGAGGCAGAGTTCAACAGACGACTTGCGCGTGAGGTGATGGATACTTGCAACTCCAATGAATTGGAGCTTCTTTTCCCAGAGGGCAGGGGAAGGAACCATATTCAGATCATTAGTTGGGCTAGGGGGAGAGCAGCCATGGCTCCACATCCATCCACCAGGGCAAAATGGCGTCATTTCTTTGATCATTATGACTGAAGTAGTGAATATTATGTTTTTAAGATTTTTGTTGTGAGGGAGCAGATGTTCGGATGACTAAATGAATTCAACTTTGTTTTTGTCTCTGAATGTGTTGTTTTGTCTGCATATGTTCGACATGTGCACCTTTGAACTGCTTGGTTTTCTGAAGTTGAACTGATTTGCGGTCAAATGTTGGATGGCTTGTGTAATAACTATTTCCTACCAGCTGGCTGCCCATCTGCCTATTTATTATTTTTATAATCTGCGAGTGTCCCTGACTATAAACGTTATCCATCTATGTGTGGTGTGTGGCCAAGTCTTCCCCCTCCCTTTTATTCATTCTTCCAGAATCAGATCTAGGTTCCTCTCTCTTCTCTTTGTTGCCTTTTTCTCTGTCCCTGTGTGTTCGATGGAGGATTGTTCATGCGGATGCCTGGTAAAGATGGCGCGCATAGCTGACGGCTGTGTGTACGAGTCTGGTTTGGAGCTCACTCAGACTCAGCGGCGTGGGCAACTTTCTTGTTTGCTGTACAGCAACCATGGGTTTCGTACACCCTATGTTTGTCGCCTGACGGATGGTGACTTGAAGGAATCATGGGTATGTGTTTCTATTCGTTTTGTTTTCTACTTTCTTGTTGGTTTCTGTTCGAAACCCATGGACTGGATCTGCAGTTTTGTCTTATGAATAGCTTGTCTATATTTTTTTAATTTGGTTTTGTTGGATTTTAACAGTAGGGATTTCTGTGTGTATTTGTTCATTACTTAACAGTATTTAAACCATTTTTTGTATAATCGCTGATCTGTTTATGAATAGATGATTTTACTATAGGTGTATTGATATGTATATTTTTCAGTTTAGTTAGTTCACATGTCTAGTTAGTTTTGTGTTATTATTTTGGTTCAGATTTTTTCCATTTTAGTTTGTTATGCAAATCGTTCCTATATCTGTGTAAAAATGCAGTTATGTAAGGTGTTCATTTTGTTTTGTACTCCCATGTCCATTTGCAGAAAATGTCACCCAGGATCAGGATTGTTGCTCCTAGTTCCGGTGTTCTGAAGATGGAGACTTCAGACAAGAATGGGTATCAGTTGATGGATGTTGCCTACCACATCGACTTTGATGGTTGCATCAACCTAAGTACTGGGTGGAAGGAGTTTGCGGCTGAGTCTGGATTTGAGGATGGTGATGTGGTTATGGTTATGTTCTTGAGAGAAGACGACTCTCTGACGTTCAGAATTTATGTGATGTAGGTTTAAATGTGGCAAATGACGCCGGCTTTGAGATTTGTGTATGGTTGATTATGTTGCAGTATTTTTTCTTTTAAAACATTTGCATGTGAGATGGTTGAATTGTATGGTTTTATCAGAATGGTATGGAACTAGTTATGTAATGTTTTTCCTGTTGTTCTACTCAATTATAAGTGTTTTATTTATACATTCTTTATATTAGTACTGGAACATTTTCTATAGTTGAACTGATGGGCATCCTTTGTTTTGGCTGGTATATTTTTCATGTTCATAACTCGGAGACGGTGCTATATGCTGATGATTTTTTAGAACCCTTTTTTGTTATTGAGTTTGCTGAACTTACATTCTGTTAATGATAGTACTGCTCTATTTTAGGGTGTCAATTACCAATCAAATTTGTTTGTTGTATAATATTTTTTCTTACTTTTTTACATGAATTTTGGAGCACGTTTTTTTTTCTTTTTTATAGATGAATAATGATAGTTTTGGTATTTTATAAAATAAAAAAAATTAATCTTTGCTGCACAGTACTTTCTTTTTATTTTTGTACTTGAACCTTATGAATTGTAGTAGTTGAACTTTTTTGTAAATTCGTTTCTGAAATTTTTACTTAC
>NC_041388.1:133550716-133551439 GCF_002162155.2 Triticum dicoccoides | reverse complement strand
TACCATTAAGATGTGTTTGAACATTTTCACAATATTTTTGTTTATTAATTGATTTTTCTTGTGAGTTTTTTTAAATTATTTTCATTTTTTATTTTTTTTTGTCATGCGTGATCTACTGGATTTTTGTAATGGGGCGAAGTAATTTGTTGGGCCATCGGCCTGGGTCGTTGTATTCGGCCCGGATCTCTCGCGCGGCTGTGCAGCACGGCGTGCACGTGAGCTATGTGTTTAGTCCCACCTCGCTAGTCGAGGGGGCTCTAGACTTGTTTATAAGCGCAGCCGACGCTCACCAGTCGAACTCCTCTGAACACTTACCTGAGCGCTTATACACGGCGCCCGCTCTCTCTCTCTCTCTTAACATGTGGGCCCTGGACGACTGGCCCCACGGGCTCGAGTTCAAGTATCTAGCATTGTCAGGGCCTGCGCCTGTCCTTGGGCGGTCAATTTTTTTGGATCTAGTACTTGACTACACTAGTAACTTGGACTGGTACTTTTTTGTCCTTGTGCTGTCAATTTTTTCTTTTTCTTTTTTTGTTTGTTTGTTTGTTTGAATATAGTACTGTGGCATGACTTGCCCCCGCACCGAACCGTACCAAGGGGCATAGTTGTACTGACACATCTTCCTTGTATGGACTTTGCCCCATTATCTATCTTAGGGGGTGTGGGTGCATGGGGTGGGGTGGGGGGAAACAGAATAACTGCACTGCGCCTGTCAAACAAGCG
>NC_041388.1:133490124-133549859 GCF_002162155.2 Triticum dicoccoides | reverse complement strand
TTGTACTGACACATCTTCCTTGTATGGACTTTGCCCCATTATCTATCTTAGGGGTGTGGGTGTGTGGGGTGGGGTGGGGGGAAACAGAATAACCGCATTGCGCCTGTCAAACGAGCGCACTACCGCGTTAGCGCGAGGCCGAGCCGGGGGGGTCGGGACCCCCCCTCCCCCATCCCGGCGAGGCCGAGCCTGGAACGAGCCATAGCAGGCGACGACGCGGCGTGCCGTGGCGTCGCATGCGGAGGCGAGTCTGTAACATGACTTGCCCCATTATCTTATCTTTATTTTTTAGGGGAAAAACATCACCGTTATGAATTGTTTTTTCATTTGTACTTTTTTGATAATTTTTTTTGTACTGTTGTGAGTTATTATTTGTACTTTAGCCGTTTGTTTTCACCATCTATATTAATTTTTTTATTTGTATTTGATTTTTGGTATTATCTTTTGTAACTGGCTACAGGTAGTGGGCTTCGCCACGGTTGTGGGCTTTAGGCGTCCGTTTTCTCCCAGTCATCTTTTAACCCTCCCACTCACCTTTTAACCTCCTATCTTCCCCGTTCCGCTCCTCTCCCGTCCCCAAATCAATTCCGTCTTCGTTCCCCTCTTCTTCTCTTCTCGGAGCGGGAGTTGTTACTCCTGTTTCGCCGCGGGAGCGTCGGCCGGAGGGCTCAACCCCAGGGGTGGAGGTTCGGGTGCTCTTTTTTGTTCTTTTTGCTCTACCATTGACTTTGCTTGCATCCTCTTATGTTTAGATTTTCTCTCTATTTCTAATCTCTTGCTCTCTTTGCTGCCCCAGGCTGCACTCGCTAGGGTTCCTTTGGTGTTGAACGAGCGTTTGGCAGCAGTGATACTGGATTGCGTGGCGGATTTTGTGTTTGCTGGTAAGAGTTTTGCTTTTGTATGGCGTGCTTCATTTCTGAAATAGTTCAAATCCCTAATTTTTGTTCATGTGTCTTGCAGATATGGTTCGGCCGATTTTAGGACTATAGATCTCAATGGGTACATCATCCAGTCCGGACAAATTGAATGCAGGTGATTTTCCCTGTATTTTGGATGATGTTTTAATAGATCTGGTTTTTATGTTGTACAATTGTTGTCTTATCGACTTTATAAGTTGTATGTATTTTGATATGTGTTAATTTTGTCCTGGATTGTATGGCGTGTATGGTTTTTGCAGTTGATGCAACGTGCAGACAGGATGTAGTACTTATCACCATGTGTATTTTGAACTGCTGTCCTGGCATTTGAATAGGTTGTAGTAGTCAATGAAGAACTAGTATGGTGTTGAAAGAGTTGTGTTTTCTGAAGTTTGTTCTGCAAGTGGTGGGTTCATATTTGTTTTATTCGGTGAACTTGTAGTGTTCACATAGTTGAACTGATTGATTGTTCTTGTACTTCTTTTGCCAATTATGATGTTGTTGCAGATGTTGGAGTGCCAGTGCCTCCTGATTCTGACAAATCAGAACGCTTTCAAGATCTTGTGAATGTTATTTTTGAGACACCAAATCCTCTAGAAGAACTTGCGAATGTTGCTGGTGTTTCCCTTATATTTGCTCTATTTTTATCAGCCTTTAATACATATATATGCTTAGTTACATCAGTTGTTCCGTTTTGTTTTGTGTCTGATGCAATGCACTTTATTTATCTTTTGTGTCTGCAATGTTAATTGTGCTTTAATTTTTTATGTGCGTGGTTATGTTGTTGGTTTATGCAGTTAATGACAGCCATGGTGTTCCAGAGGACATTGTTGATGTTGTTAAAGATATTAATGATGGAATGTATTCACTTAACGTTGATGATGGTGATGGCAGCTTGCAGTTGTCTGTTACTCAGTCTCAAAGTGTTGATGGCACTGAGCCTGTTACCCAAGCTGAGGATGTTCCTATGCAGTTACAGCTCGAGGATGGAAGGATAAGAAAGAAGAAGTATGAATTCCAGAAGAGAAAGGAATTGGAACAGCGTCAAAAGGCTGTCTGTGTGCCAGAAAGTGATGTTGATGTTGCTCAAGCTCCTAAATGTGTAGGCGACGAAGGTGGTGACGCGGGTTTTTCAACTGTTCATGTCGGATCTCATGTAAGTGACATGCCTGTTAAGACAAACTTGATGCAAACTCATTTGACGCAAGTGTTTGATCGTGATGGAGTTAAGAAGAAGAAAGTTGTTTTGAAGAGGAAGATGTCAGATCGAAATCCTGATGGCACACAGAGGCGTAGTCCATGTGTGAAAGCTGTTTCCCAACCTGGTAATAGCAAAGCTGATGCGGATAGTTTTGCTGTGAAAATTGGTCCAAGCAAACTTGGTGGCTCCTCTGTTCGTCGGAGTCCACGAGGTTTGACAAATAAGAAGCCTTCTTCGTCTCCTCTTCAAGAGCAGTCTTTGTTGAAAGAAAATAAGAAGCGTAAAGTTCATCCTACAAAAGTGAACAAAGGTGTGAAGAAGCGTGCTCGTGTTGAAGCTGAAGATTCTGCATCTGAAGAAGATGATATTGAAGTTGATTCAGAAGATGAATTTGTAGTGGTATGTGTTTTGTACTGCATGTATCTTGCTAGTTGTACTTGCAATGATTTAATTGTGTTTGGGCTGATATGCTGGCCAGGTGAGGCTGGTCATTGTTTTGCATCTACTTTGATTATGGTACTTATGTTGTTTTAATAGTTGAACTTGTGCAAACTTTTCTTTGTTTTACTTGCCTTCATATGCTTGTTTTGTTTCCTATATTCATTGTTTGCAGTGGTATGTGTTTTATTGTGCATGTGACTTACTAATTGTAATTGTAATGATTTAATTTGTGTTTGGGGTGGTATGCTGGCCAGGTGAGGCTTGTCATTGTATTGATTAATTGAGGATGGTACTGATGTTGTTTTAATAGTTGAACTTGTCAATATTTTTTTTACTTACATTCGTATGCTTGTTTTGTTTTCTATATTCATTGTTTGCAGTGGTTTGTGTTTTGTACTGCATGTGACTTACTAGTTGTACTTGCAATGATTTAATTGTGTTTCGGCTGATATTGCGGCCAGGTTAGACTGATCATTGTTTGCATCAATTGAGGGGTGGTACTGATGTTGTTTTAATAGTTGAACTTGTGCAATCTTTTCTTTTTCTTTCTACTTGCATTCATATGCTTTTGTTGTTTTCTATATTCATTTTTTTAAGGTGTGGCTTTTTTGTTTTCATTTACAGCCTGTTAGAGTCATGAGTCCGGTCAAGCCGGTGGGAGGCAATGCCAGAAAAGTTGCCTTGGATGAAGGTGACCAACGGAAATTGAACTTAACTATGCGATGTTCGTTGAGAGAGGTTGAAGATTGTGCTAAATTGCTCGAGAGTTGGCATGTGGCTAGGGTTCATGCATCTGGTTTTGGTTCTATCTTCAGGTGGAGGGTGAAGTCTAACATTTCCCGCCCTCTGATGGGAGTTTTGTACCTGAGGATAGATTGTGATACAATGACTCTTGACATGGGTGAGGCTAATAAGAATCTTCGCATCACTAGCAATGGTATACAACAATTATTTGGTTTCCCTCGTGGTGGTCGTTCTGCGCCAAGGCCGTCAGAGGACGGATATGATGACGCTCTGATGAAGTTAAGATCGGAGCTTGACATTTGCAGGGACAAAGATATCAAGACAAAGGATTTGAGGAATAAGCTCAAGGTGCTCGTCAAGGATCCTAGCAAAGACGACCTTGCTCTGAAAGTGTTCTTCATTATTGTGTTTATGAAGGTTGTGTTGCCTGGATCTGCCCCGCGTGTTTCCAAAGAGGCAGCAATGTTTGAGGGTCTCGTCTTTGAGGACATGGCTAATATGGATTATTGCCAGCTGATGGTTGATGAGCTTAGAAGGGCTGTTGCCAAGTACCAAAGTGGTCATACCATGGGGAAGGCAATCACAGGTTGTGCCATAGGGCCTATACTAATGTACCTTGACTGCCTTATCCGTGGCAAAACTGCGGAGCCTGACATGCGAGTCCCCTGCATATGTTACATGGATCCTGCCAAGCTTTCTGATCTGGTTGATGCAGATTTGATAAAAAAAGGCAATGCAGAACCAAAGACTTGGGTGTTTGGGAAGCTTCCGGTGAGTTTTGTTTGTTTTGTCTCTTGCAGACCTTTTTTTATTTTTAGATATAGCTATTTTTTGCTGTAGTGGACATGTGTACTGTAGAGTTGTCTGTTTATATTTTGTATGGTTTAGGTATGGATTTTTAGTACTGTTGTTTCGTGTTTGGTTGAACTGAATAACTTTGTTCAACTGGCCTGTTGGTAAATACTAACAAATTGGCAATGACAGTTAAAGTTTTATTAGTGGTGTTGATTTTAAATCTGTTAATGTCATGATTTATTTTTCCCTGTGTGTTGCATTGATTGATTAACTATTTTTCCCTTTTGTTTGTAGTGGAAAACTCAAGAGGAGGTTGTTTTTTTCCGAGTGTATAAACGGCCAGTCCTGGAGATGCCGTCGTCTCAGGTTCCGAAGGTTTCATCTCTGCCCGATGAGTTGAGGGATGGCCGTGGTGTTGAGGGTGCTGGTTATGCCCCCCTGGCCCTAGTAATGCTAGTGCTTCACAGAGGCAGGGTTTTGGTATTGATGTTGCTGTTTCAGCGTTGGAGCACACTAAGCATATCTTAAGTAATGTGTGTTCTGAGCTGCAAAAGGTCCCAATGACAGTTGAGCGTTTGAGCTGTATCAATGGTATCCTTCCTGAAGGTCATCAATTTAACGCTGAGGAATCTGTTGACTACATTGAGATGGAGAGAATTTTAATCGGTGATATGCGCGACGGTGCCGCTAATCTAGTTCAGAGCTCGGTTCGCCTGTTGAACAACATGAAGCGTTTCAGAACTATGCAAAACTCTCGCTGCAAGCCATATGAAGAAAGTGCAAATGTTGTTATCAAGCAGTTTGAGCAGGATGAGGCTGCTGCCACCGACAGCAGGGCTGGTGATGGTACTGAGGCTAATGTTTTTGACCACGAAATGAATGATGTTGGCTTTGAGCGTCCTGATGTTGATGTTAGTCAGTCCTTGGTGTTTTGCAATTTTTATGTTGTTGTCCTGATGTCACTTTTGTAGTTGAACTTCCTCATGTTCATCTATTTATTAATAATTTTCTTTCATGCAGATTGATCACGATGAGGCTGCTGGCACCGACAGCAGGGCTGATGATGGTACTGAGGCTAATGTTTCTGATCAGCGTACGAACAATGTTGGCTCGCAGCACCCTGTTGTTGATGTGAGTCAGTCCTCATTGTTTGTATGTTTTACTATGTTGTTCTGCTGTCAGTATTGTAGTTGAACTTCCTGATCTACATATGTTTATTATTTTTTCTTTTCATGCAGGAGACTAGTCATAATGTTGAGGCTGCTGTTGACGGTGGAGTTAATGATCTATCCACTGATAAGTGCAAGGTTATTTTTATTTTCATTGTGTTTATTAATATTTTCTTAAAATTTCATGCGCACCGATGTGTCTTGCTTGTTCATTTTTCTATCCCACACCGTTTATTGTTGCTCATAATAGCATTGTTTTTTTGTCTCATTACATTTGAATCAGGGTCCTATTGTTGGCGACGAGCCTTGTTTCCCTGTTGGTGATGTCGCTTTGAATGTTAGCAGCAGCAAGTTCGATGATGTTGCTGTGAATGCTTCCAAGGTTTATTTTTCTGTGCACCTATTGGTAGCTTATTTTTTATTGTTAGTTTTGTTCATATTATTTACTTTTTTCTAAATTTTTATTTTCATCAGATTACTATTGTTGAGCGTGAGGTTGTCCTTAGTGGTGGAGATGATGCTCATGATGTTCCATTGAGTAGTGGGTGCAATGTTGGTACCAAAGTTGCTGATGAGGATGCTGGTGCTGCCAGCATACTTGATGCCAAATCGCGTGGTGTTGGTATTGCTGGGAATGAAAATGTTTCTGGTTGTGAAGATTTATCGCCGAAGAATTTCCCGCCTAGAGGTCTTGATTAGGGTGATGCATTGTAATATGCTTCTAGCGTGGAGGAGGTGCCATCCGAGGATGATGATTTACTTCTGTCAATTTCTTCTGACCCCTTGACGCAGGAGGCGCTCTTGTCGTCCCAAGATTTTCTTTCTACAGACCCTGAAAGCGCATCAATATTGGTGTCCTCTCAAGATGTCCCATCGTCAAACCCTGAAACTGGAGGCATAATGGTCTCATCACAGGAACTACCGTCGTCGTCAAACCCTGATAGTCCAGGTAAGGACTTGTAAATGGGGTGTACATCTCAATTTTGGCATTTTGGACATGTTCTCTTGTAGTTGTTGAACTTATTATTTTTCATCATTTTCTGCAAGCAGAAAGTGGTAATGTTGTTAAGGTTGATACGTTTTTCTTCGCTGTTACGAGGTTGCGCACGAACTGTATGAAATGGTTAGTTTGGGATTTTGCCCGTACCATTTTTTGTCTCTTTTTCTTTCTCTAGTTTGATTATTTTTGTTGTTGCAGTAGTTTTAATTCATGTAATCTTTTGTGTTTTTCTAGTCACAAGCCGATGTTTCAAAATAAAGAATGTGATGCCAGTGTTGGTTCTATTGCTAAAGCGTTTGTCCCCACTGGCATGCTCAACTCAGACAGTGCTGATGTTGTTTTATATTCTCTACGTCAGAAGTACCAAGACACTAACAAGTTGATAGTTCCAGATGGGTGACGGTCAGTATTTTGCTTTTTTTGTAAATAGGATGATAACTTGTTTTGCCAATTTTCTAACTATTGTTGTTCTTTTTGTACAAAAGACCAAGATCCGTGATAGAAATATTGATTCCAATGTGCTAAATTGGTTCACAAGATCAGGTGCTGATGGTTTTGACCAAGTAGGTGAACTTGGACTTTTTGTACTCATTAACTAGAACTGTCATGTTTTCTTTTGCAGTTTTGGGACGTGTGGGGAATGACCTTGATTTGTGCTTCTTTTCTTAAAGTTGTACTTATTGTTGCAAGGGAATTGAACTGATATGATTGTTCCTCAATTTTGGGCGGTGGATATAATTTCTTTATGATTTTATGATTTTTTGTTTCTACTTATGAATTTCAATTTCCCTCTTTTTTGTTTGTAAATTCATTTTTCCTTTGTGATTTTTTCCAGCTTCTTTTCCCTACATTTGATCCGCCGTCATTTGTGGCTACCATGAAGCCTAGTGAAGTATCTGGACATTGGTGCTTGGTTGTTCTGAATTTGAAGTTCCGTCGTTTCGAGTGTCTTGATTCACTCCGTGAAGAAACCTGGGGTGATGCAGTTAGATTCTTAAGGAATATGACAGATAATATAAAGAAGCTTTGGAGGGAGTCCAGTGTAGACAGGGCCAAACCGTTCTCACTGGCGCATATTGATGGTTTCTCTTGCGAGTTTGTGCGGGTGCCTCAGCAGGAAAACACGTGAGTATCCGTTTTTAATGATTTTTGCTGGTTGTTTTTGTTGCTGGAGGATGTTGTTCCTGTATTTTTTGGATTTTGCGTTGTACCATTTTTTTGATTTTTGCTTTGTTTACAGGCATGATTGTGGATTCTTTATGCTACAAAACTGCAAGACCTATTATTGCCGGGAGGATGGTGTAATTGAAATGGCCGATTATAGCCATGAAGACATTTTGGACATTAGGAAGACTTTGCTGTATACCTGCGCAACTAGTGATGTGTTTGATGTTGACTTCCGGGGTTTGTTTGGCATCGAACCCTGTACGTGTGCATGGACTTTTGCAATTTTTTTGCAGCTTGTACTTCTCTACTAGTACTTTCATGAAATATGTATTTGAACTTACGCTTTGTGCGGTCTCCTTTTTTTTTCAGGTGAGTGGCTGGATCTTGGTGAGCCTGACTACATGTTCTTTGGTAGCCAGTTCTTGGAGCTCGAGCGCATAGCTATTGATCTTAGCCAGGGGCGTTCTCCCGAAAAGACAAGATCTGGTGTTATGAAGGGGCGGTTGGGAGCTCTGAGAGGTTTTACGGCTGCTTGTGCAGATAGCCCTACTACACCCAAGAATCCCATTGTGGATTGATAGACAGTGATGATGATGTGTTTGACAAGATTGCTGGCGTTGGAAGAGTCACGAGGAGCGCTGCTGCCAAAGGTTTATCTCCCCTTGCTGGAATAGTGGCTCGTAGAGCTGGTGGTGCTAGGAAAGATCCCGCTTTGGATTCTGGCAATGTTTTAAGCATGAAGCGTGCGCCCAGAGCTCCTATAAATTCCCTCACCTGGACAAGGCTCGCAGGTTGTATAATTTGTTGCTTAGTAATGAATGGCGTGAGAAGTATGGCGAGTGAGTATCTCTCATTATTTTTTCCTCTTCCTTTTCTTCTGTTGTTTGTAACTGCTAGATAAATATGGCCTGAACTGTTCCTTTCTATACAACTCAAACTGCTATGAATGCCTTATCTTGCTTCTCCTTCTTTTTGTTCTTGTGTGTGCTACAGGAATACATTCTCAATGATACCTTAGCCTGATGGAAACGTAACTAACTTCACTGGGAATCGCATCTGGGAAGTTTTTTCACCTGGGCAAATGATGGAGGGTGATGTAATTGACTTCCTCATTGATGATTGGAATGCTGATTTCGCATCTGGGAAAAGGATATTGCTGAGTCCATATTTCATCACGGTAATCAATCAGATCGGTTTCTTTATGTTGAACAAGACTGTCTATTGTTTTTACGATTTTTAATAATAATTTGCTTGTTGATTCTTTTTCTACTTTCTATTTTCTATTTTGGCTTTTTTGCAGGTTGTGCTTGACTGTTCATTTTACGAGGATTAAAATAAAGTGTTTAATGTGGAGAGTGCAGTGAGAGATTTCAAGAGCTATGTTAAAGCTAATGAAGACTTGCTCAGTGCCGACCTTGTGAGATCTACTAGCTGATTTTTGGTTTTTATTTGTTTGTTGTGATGCTGGTTTTTACTTTGAATATTTAACATCTCTTTTTTGGTCATTTGTTTTTAGATCATGATGCCTCTATTCAAGCCTATGGTTTTATCAAAGGATAGGAAAGTGAGCCACTATTCCTTATATGTCATGAATCGGTACCGAAGTAGCGTTGACATCCTTGACTCTTTACCTTATCCGAAGAACCACCATCCTTCGAAGAACACCTATCACAAAGACTGCGAGAAGATTGTGAGTGACATTTATTATCTGTACTGGAATAATATTTCTGCATCTTTGTTTCTGCTGTTTCTGAGACCTAAAACTGTGTGGGTTGTTTTGTTTTTTTACAGATTTCTAGATTGGTCAAAGTAATGAAGGCTGCGTATGGTGATGCTCAGTACAATGCGAGCAAGCAGCCCAATTGGGAGCTGTTTGCACAGAAACCAACGTTTGTCAAGGTTCCACTTCAAGGGCCGAATGAATGTGGCCACTATACTCTGAAGTATGCGGGATGCTATGATGGTGAAAAGATCGTTGAGAACATTCGAGATAATGACGTGGGTTTCTTGTTGAGCTTTTCACTTTTTGTTTTTGGCTTATTGTGCATCCTTTTTTTTATGTGTCATGATTTTTGATAATTTGTTTTATTGTTTTGCAGCCATCCATTGTTGATTGGAACATTGAGGATCTGTGTAGAGTTGTGTTCAACCGTAATAACCATCTTATGGTGACGGAGCTTCCCAAGGAGGTTTAGGCTTTGGCTCCTGATGCATAGGATAAATGGTCATCATTTGCATAGTGAATTGGATAGTTGTGTGATATATCTCTTGAAAACATTGTAGGCTCTATTTTGTAGTGTTTGATGTCTTGTCGAGTACTATGTAATAACTAGTATATTTTGTGTTGTGTTTTAAGTGTGGCACAATGTTTCATCGGGAATTCGTTTTGGTTAAGTTTTTTTTGTACTGAAGACTTATATAGTAGTTGAACTGAAAACAATTTTTTTTCCAAGTGTATTTTCGAGTTGTTGCTCAAAAAGTGAGATTTATTTTATTTTTATGTGATTCCATCCTAACTTGGACCTTTATAGTTTCTGTACTCTCGTTTTCTTGTACTTATGATATAGTTCTGTTAGTACTGATTTGAAGTCTCATTCAGCGTAAGGCTTTCAAAATTTTAGTGCCAAATTTCTTTTTGAACTTCTTGAACTTTAGTAGTTGAACTTCATAGTAAGAGTTAAAGTACTGGTTTAAATTAGCTACGTTTAAGAGATATTCCTATTAAGTTCAAAACTATTTCTTTCTCAATGCATTAATTGGTATCATCATAGCACTTACCGAATAAACTTAGTTGTACTGAGATTCCAATTGTGCTAGTACTTTTCATTAATTATTTATTGTTTGTGTTGTTTGATGCTAGTATGTCTTCTGTTGTGTTTCTTGTGATTTTTCTCTTTTGTCGAACTTATATTTTTTTGATTTAGTTTTTGGCCTTCTTTTTTTCTAGGTTGTGGTTCTTCTCCAGGCAATGTTTGGTATAATCCTAGCACTTGCTATATAGACTAAGTTGTACTGAGATTTCAGTTGTATTGCCACTGTTAATTCTTAGTGTGTCACTGTTTTAAGGAATGCGAATTGAAGCTTCCCGTTCCTTTTTATATATTTGTACAATGAACGTACCGTGTGTTCGACTGTACCAGAACTTTTCAGTCCTAGGATGCTAGTGACTAGGAAATATGTATTGGTGTTTCTTTGCTTTTCCTGATGCAGTACTTAGTGAATTTCTAACTACTTTTTACCACGATGCTTTTTAGTACTGAATGTTGTCCTCGGCTGAAACTTAGTCTTTTTAGTGTTCGTCTGAAACTAAAAACTGGTTTTTTAGCGTGATAGTACTACCGTTCATGTCTAAGTTGTACTGAGCGTCGAAGGCTACTATTTGCTTTTGTCCTTAGTTAGTCTGCCACTTTTTTTGTTTTTGCGAAAATATTCATGTGTTATTTTTTTTCTCCATGACTAGTGTTGTGTGGCAGCCATCAAGTTTCAACTTCAACCTACTTCAACTTCAAATGATGGATGAACAAAATAGGAAGCTAGCAAACTTGTTGGACGACATAAGCAAACGATGTACTTGATAGACATACGCAAACTTGTTCAAACCCTGACACACATAGCATAAGGTAGCTGGTTCAACATAATGAAAGCAAACTACAAATCTGAAACAACAATACTAAGGACACACACAGCATAAGGTAGCTGGTTCAGCATAACAAATGCAGACTTTCATGCATCTTCATCCGCGAAGTTGCAGTGGTAGTAGGGGTCAGCCTCCTGCTCTTTTGAAATATCCCAACCTGTCACGATGTTGTCGATTGTCTTCCATGACTTGTACGTTGCGTACGCATCTATTCCTGCGTACGTGATGAGGTTGTCTGGCAGCGGGCTATTCCCCCACAGTTTGTGGTCTGCCCTGTTCATCTTCTTCTTCATGCCTTCGTAGAATGGGTGGATGACGCCGCCTGCAACATCGGCCAAGGAGTCATAGTATTTTCTGGTCTTTGGATCTTTCCACTTGCGCTGCATGTCGATGAAGTTGTTGGGGTTGATTTCCAAACTAGACTCCTGCAACATCCGCTTGTCACCTCCAATGCTGAAACCAACAAATGTGTACAATTTCTCCTCCCGCAGTAAGTCTTTGAGGCGCTTGGGCCTGCAAGGGGGGAGACACACATTTATAGATTAGTCTTCTTTTTTGAGGATTTAATTATTCTGCTTTTTTTGTTTTACAAGTGATAATCCATGAGGTAGATGCTTATATATTATGAGTCATGCATGAATGTAGTTCAGAAACTAGTACACAAAGTCCTGAAATTAAATTCAACTACACCGTGTTATTTTTTCTTTTTTGCTATCTTCTTTGCTTTACAAAATGCTTCACCAAATTATAGAATCATTTTACCAGAGTCAATGATAGATGCGCTGCTTGATTCAAGTTTAGTTTTCTTTTTTGTTGAATAAAAGACCTATACCAGTGCTTTATACATCTTTGTGCATTAATTCTATATCAAGTTCAAAAATTAGTTTGAGAAACATGTGCATCAAGATATGGACCTATACCACTTCACCAAAGATCTTTTAATACATCAATTCTATAAACTATACTAGTGCATCAAGATCAGAATGCTATAAACTTTTTTTCAGATGCTAATCTGGTGAAACAATCCACTTCACAGTTTCAGAAATGCATTTAACTTGATAAACATGTAATCGTGTATCCACTTCATAGACTATAGTAGTTCATCTAGTTGGGAAACAATTTTTAATTAAGTTTTTAGTGACTAGTACTGGTACAACAGATGAATGAACAGTAGTATGGGTTACCATTTTGTGGCTGATGTGATGTGGTACACCAAGCAGAGTTCCTCGATGCACAACTGCAGGACTGCCGCCATCTGTGGAGGTTTTTCCTCGTCGGTGTACTCCACATCAACTCCGATGAAGCTCGGATACAAGCCGTCGCCCTTCATCCTGAGCCTGCTCATCATCTCGTCGGCCTTGTCAGGTTCGCTGGTGCAGATGATCTCCAGCGTCTCCTTGCCGTGGAGCTCAACCCCTTTGAGCATTCTGGTGTACTCGCGCTTCTCGCCGGGGACATTAATGTCGATGAGGTTGCTCCTCTTGTCTGACATCTCGGCAAGATGACGCTTGGCGGACGGTTCCTCCGCCATGGCCTTCCTCCGGCGACTATGGGCTTTGGAGAGAGCCGCTGGAGGTTTGTGTGCAGTGGAAATGGAAGCGGCAATGGTGCTATGTGGGAACGAGGGAGAGATGGAAGACAATGGGGTTTTTTGAAGTGCGCCGACGGTGGTGTGTGGGAGGCGGTTCGTCGGGGGCGTGTGTGTAGTGGTCGTGGGGGTCAGCATTTGCACTTCGTCGTGGCAACCGCCAATGGGTGGCGCGGGTGGTGGCCTAGAAGAACTAACCGTCCAAGACAAATGTTTTTTACTGGTGCACTGATTAGTCTTGTCAAGCTGTACTTACGATCTGCTAAATCCCACTTGCACGTCTCTGTGGTTGTGATGATGACATTTTGCACTGTTTAGGTGACGTATGGATCTGTGATGTTTTTCCATGTGGATGTTTAAGTATTGTTTTTCTATTGAAGCCTTTATACACTAGTGTATGTCAAAACATTTTTTCAGTGCCCTGGGAGTTGTTGCTCAAAACTTGTACTTATTTTATTTTCATCTGTACAAACCTAAGTTAGGCCTTTATAGTTTTTGTATTCTCATTTTTACTGCACTTATGTTTTAGTACTGTGTGAACTGAATTGTAATTTCAAACAGCGCATGGGTTTGAAATTTGATGTCAGAGTGGTGCGAGTGGCCTGACTGATCCTGCTGTTTTAGTACTGATGTTGTATGTATGTTTGAACTGATTTTTTTATAACTTAGGTTGGGGGTGGGGGTTTGAGATTATTTTACGAGCAGATCGTTCGTTGTGGTGTGGACAGATTATATATAAATAATAAATTTACCAGAATTGACAAATAAATTCTATTTGAACTTTTTGAATTTTAGTAGTTGAACTTGTCAGTTTTTATATAAATAAGAAATTTAGCATAATTGACAAACATTATATGTTTGAACTTTTAGATTTTTAGTAGTTGAACTTGTCAGTTTTTATATAAATAAGATTTTTAGCATAATTGACAAACATTATATGTTTTGAACTTTTTTAGTTTTAGTAGTTGAACTTGTCAGTTTTTATATAAATAAGAATTTTAGCATAATTGACAAACATTATATGTTTTGAACTTTTTTAGTTTTAGTAGTTGAACTTGAAAGTAATATTTAATTCTATTTTTTAAATTATGTACATTTAACAGAAAGGCTATTAAGTTTTGTTCTTTTTAGAGGCTCATTGTTTTTGTATCATATTTTTTTTCTTTTTTCTTGTAGAGGTTAATTGACAAACATTTTTCTTGTGGTTTATATTTCTTTGTCCCGCCTCTGGTTTGTATAGCTGGGCTTATTTGGTGGGGTGTTTTGTTGACGATGTAGAGGCTATTGGGCCATTTTCCGGCCCAGATAGCTTGTTCGCACGCCTGTGCAGTGCGTCGTGCGCGTGCGCTCTGGGTTTAGTCCCACCTCGCTAGTCGAGGGGGCTCCGAACCTGTTTATAAGCGTAGCCGACGCTCACCAGTCGAACTCCTCTGAACACTTACCTGAGTGCTTATACACGGCGCTCTCTCTCTCTCTTGACTTGTGGGCCCTGGTCGACGGGTCCTGCGTTGTGCGGATTACTAGGGATTCGCCCACGGGCTTGAGTTCAAGTATCTAGCATTGTCAGGGCCTGCTCCTGACCTTGGCGGTCAATTTTTTTTGTTTGAATCTAGTACTTGACTCCTCCAGTAACTTGGACTCATACTTTTTGTTCTAGTTCTTGACAGTTTTGTGTGAGTGTAATCTTTTTTATTTGAGTTTTTTGCCTTCTTTTTCGTGTTTGTTTTTGTGATTATTTCTCAAGTGTCTTCTGGTGTCATTTTCAGAACTATGGTACTTGCGTGTAGACTGAGTTGTACTGATAGTGCATTCATAGTAGCGCTTACGGACTGATGCTTCTTTGTACTTTTTATTGTAGTAAGTATGTAATGTCCGATCAAGTGTACTGAGTTGTACTGACATGGAACAACGTTGTGTGATTAGTTGCATCGTAACTAGTACTTTAGAGCAACGACAACGTTCCATTCAGAAGCTACTTTTTTCAATTTTGAAATGATGGATTAACAACATACGAAGCTACCAAACCAAACTTATATAATGAGATAAGCAAAACATTGTACTTGATGACATAACTAAACTTGTTCAAACATGACAAGCATGACATAATCATACTGGTTCAACCCAACAAGAGCAAACTACTAATTTGAAACAACAAGATAAAAGGCAAGCACAAGCGGAAGTAAAACGAAGGCAGGCTCTGATGTATCTTCATCCCGTAAAGGGGCAATAGGGGTGGTCGTAGAAGTTGTTAGCCTCCCGCTCTTTCGCAAATTCCGAACCATCTGTGATGTAGTCGATCATGAACCATGACTTATACGCGGCGTACGCATCTACTCCTGCGTACTCGATGAGGTTGTCTGGCAGCTCGCTTGTCCCCCATAGTTTGTAGTCTTCCTGCGTGTTGATCTTGTTCTTCATGCCTTTGTAGAATGGGTGGATGATGCTGGCTGCAACATCATTCAATGAGTCGTACTCTTTTCCGGTGTATGGAACTCTCCACTTGCGCTGAATGTCGATGAACTTGTTGGGGTTGATCTCCATACCGGACAACTTCAGCTTCTCTTTGTCGCTTTCAATGCTGAAACCGGCAAATGTGAACAACTTGTCATGCTGCAGCATGTCGGTCACGCGCTTGGGCCTGCAAGGGCAGAGACATTTTGAATATTAGCATTACTTTGATGTTTGAATTATCCATTTTTGTTTTTGTTTTACAAGTGATGAATCCATGAAGTAGTTGTTTATGTAGGATAAACAATGGATGAATGTACTTCAAAAACTAGTAAAGAAAGTTCTGAAATTAAATTAAGTACATCATGTTATTCTTCTTCTTGGATTATACATAGTTTCAGTCAATGTTGTATGTTCCGCATTGGTACTAGTTTAGTCTACTTTTGTCGAAATAGGATAACACAGAACCAGTGCTTCACCAAGTCCTTAGTTTATTTTCTTACGAAAATAACATTACATCAAATTCAGAAAATACTTCACTACATCAAGTTCAGAAATATCTTTTTTAATACATCGAGTACATAGACTACTCTATTGTATCAACTCCAGAAACTACACTAGTCGATCAACTTCAGAATTTAATCTTCCGCAAGATTTTCCAAATAGTAATCCAGTGTATCAGGTTCAAAAATACATTTATAGTATATCTACTTGAGAAAATGCAGTAGTGCATCCACTTTTCACAAACCACACTAGTACATCTAGTTGGGAAACAAGTGTGATTAAATTTTCAGGATACAGTACTAATAAAACAGATAAACCATATGCAGGGTAAATGAGTAGGATTGCTCACCATTTTGTGGCCGCTGCGATGTGGTACACCAAGCAGAGTTCGTCGACGCACAACTGCAGGACTGCCGCCATCTGGGGAGGTTCATCTTCGTTGGTGTAGTGCACACCAACGCCGATGATCCTACGAATCCTGCCGCCAAGCTTCCTCCAGAGCCTAGAGATCACCTCGTCGGCCTTGTCTGGTTCGCTGGTGCAGACGATCTCCAGCGCCTCCTTGCCGTGGAGCTCAACCCCTTTGAGTGTTCTGGTGTAGTCGCGCTTCTCGCCGGGGACGTTAATGTCGACGAGGTTGCTCCTCTTGTCTGACGTCTCGGCATGATGACGCTTGGCGGACGGTTCCTCCGCCATGGCCTTCCTCCGGCGACTGTGGACTTTGGAGAGAGACGCTGGAGGTTTGTGTGCAGTGGAAATGGAAGCGACAATGGTGGTTTGTGGGAACGAGGGAGAGATGGAAGACAATGGGGTATTTTTTCAGTGCGCCGACGGTGGTGTGTGGGACGCGGTTCGTCGAGGGCGTGTGTGTAGTGGTCGTGGGGGTCGCCGTTTGCACTTCGTCGTGGCAACCGCCCAGTGGGTGGCGTGGGTAGTGGCGTGGAAGAACTAACCGTCTAAGTTAAATGGTTTTTACTGTTGAACTGACTAGTCTTGTCAAGCTGTACTTATGACCTGCAAAACCCCACTTGCACGTCTCTGCGGTGGTGATGATGGCATTTTATTGTGGCACCGATTCATATAGTCAAGCTGTACTTATCAGCTGCTTATCCCACTTGCACGTGTCAGCGTCGGTGTTGGTGGTGGTCTGAACTCCTCTACTGTCGTACTCGGACTGGTGATTGAAGTGTAATTGAACGTCCCAAATACCAGCGATACTATGTGTGGTGCTAATGTTTTTTTAAAACAATTTTCATATTTTTTAAAGGATTGTTTATATCAAGATAACCTGTGAGTATTTTTTACAGATAAATTAGATTTTCACCAGTACATGATGTATTATATTCGCATTTTGCTTGAGGTAATTATTTTTATGTACTGATGGTCTTTCTGAATTGGGACTGGTAGGAGCAGGCATAGCTTTGTTTTTTCAAAACGATTTTTTTTAGTCGTTCACTGGTGTGTTTGTTAGTACTATGTCTTTTATACAAGAGTTTAAATTTTTCCTTGACATTTTTTTTGCTGAGTTACTGGTTGACAGTAGCGTTTTGCGTCAGATATATCAAGATAAGTTTTTTCAATTTTATTTTTGACTGCATTCAAAAGGATTATCAAATGGTTTAAATAATAATGTCACTGCTTCAGCGGGCACAAATCAGAAATTATATCAGTACTGATCTGTACTCTGCCTTGTACTGACGACTGAGAGTTATCAGTACTGATATGCTACAAGAGTTCAAAATTTTCCTTGACATATTTTTTCCTGAGTTACAGGTTCACAGTAGCCTTTTGCATCGGATATATACAGATAAGTTTTTTCAAACGTATTTTGTGACTGCATTCAAAATGATTATCAAATGGTTTACATAATAATGTCACTGCTCCAGCGGGCACAAATCAGAAACTAAAAAATAACTTTAGTTCTGATCGAGAAATTGACGATAAAGCTAAATAAGTTTTGGTAAACGACAGTCTTTTGTGAAATGCTTCCTCATTGTGTGCTGATTCAACTGAGACTACAAGGTTATTTTTTAGTTGATGCAATAGGATAACCACTATGTATTGTTCAGTCTTGAGCTTCTCCTAACTGTCCCCGAATGTTGTGCCTTGCTGGCGCTCTTTCCAGGTTGAGCCTTGGCAGCTTCATCGTCAGTTTCAGTTTCCTCGCCCCCGACACTGTCATCTTCATTGTCTTCGTCTGATTGGTCATTGTTCTCATCAAACTCTTCTTCTTCATCGTCTTCATTTGATTGCTTGGAACTATGTACCTTGCCCTGTTTATGTTCAGCTCCACTGACCTCCTTGCCCACTTTGCACGTGCGGGCATTATGTCCGTTAGTTCCGCCACACTTGCAGCAAGTGTAGCTATTACGTGTGTTGTCTCCATTGGTAGAAAGCTGGGTGGCTCCAATCTGCTTGTTCTTGTTGACAGTGGCATCTGTGCGGAGTGGGCATGTGCGGTAGTTATGGTTGCTCACGATGTTGCAGAATCTGCATGCCCTTACCCCGAGGGGTTTGCCGTCCGGGCCAAATTCCACGCGCTTCATGGGGCGTGGTGGCTTTTTGGCTGCTGCTTTCACAACTTTCTCTACTTGCGTCTTGCTCTTCCTCCCCTTTGTGTTTGAGAATATTGGGGGTTTAATCACCCTTTCCTGCACCATCAAGCTCATGATCTCGCATGTGAGTTTGTCGGTGCTCTTGAGTGTGCACATGGGCAAGCTCCGGTTGCTGCTGCTCCTCTTCCTTGTTCTCAAACGGGTCAATAGCTCCCATATGGTTCATCTCGGACAACATTGTAGCAATATCCTGCTCAATGGCTTCATTGTCCGTGACACCTCCATTTTGAGGAGAATGCATGGCGTCGAGTTCTTGATCAAGTTTGTCCATGACGACCCACGTCCTTGCCATTTGCTCTTGGCTTCTCAAGCTTTTTCTGTGCACCCTCATGTTCAGCGTCAGCAGTGAGCTTTCAATCCAGTATTGGGATGCCTTGTTTGACGCTACTGTCCTCAAGTCATTTCTGTCAAATGTTGGCTGGATGTTCGGGCGTTTGGTGTATCTCCTGAGTATGTATTTCTCTGGAACGCTTTCAGCCTTAATTGTCTGCATCATGCACAGGACATGCACGCAGAAAAGACCTGTATTTGTTTTTGGAAGAGGTGCATGTTTTTTGTCATTTCATTCGAACAAAAACTTTGCAAAAAAAGTAGTACAGTATGTAACATCTTTTTTGTAGTCCTCACCTGTGTGGTCCCATAGCCTGCACTCGCACTCATATGTTTCTCCCACGGGGTCTGCAACCACCTGGAACGCGTGCTGAGCCCACACAGACAGTTTTTGCGGGTGGTTGTAGCGCACTAGGTACTTTGTGGGCTCTTCCGTCTCTGTCGCCATGAAGAGAGTGCTCAGTTTTAGCCTATCTCTGATCTTGCTGTACACAGCTCGCGTGTACAGCTTTGCCATCTGGGTGTCAAACCCATAGAAGGTCAGCGTGTTTTGTTCCTTTTGCAGATGCAAGAATGATGACAAAATTGTTAGTTTTCTCATAGGAAAAACTTCTAATAAAGTTTTTACTTTAGTAAGCATGTAATTTTTGTCTTACAACAAGTGATAGAGCTATACCCGGTTACCCATTGTCTCCTGGTTCTCTGTCTGCCTCCTGGTTTTGACGCAGGAGTTTACCTGGCTGACAAACCGGTGTAGGTTATGTCTCTCACTTACGTAGTTCTTCTTGAGCACATAGTTCATGCTCTCACTTCGCTGTGTGGATGTCATTTTGGCGCAGAAAATTTCTTTGAAGTAGGCTGATATCCATTTCTCATGCTCGTTCCACATGCCCACCATTGTGGCATCATCGTGGAGGTTGTACTTATCCATGAGTCTTTTCCAGGCATCCTCAAACTTAGTTGGCATGAGGGGCCAGTTGAGAATTGATGTGAATTCATCCTTAAGGTCCTCGTGCAGGAAATACAGGTACGCGAGGTGTTCCCTGTACTTCTTCATAATGTGCCAGCGACATAGCTTATGTACTATGTTCTTGAAAACATCTGCGATCGCCAAAGCCATTGCCTGGCACTGGTTTGGTAATGAGAAAATAGACTCGGAGTGGTCAGCAGATGGTTGTGCATATATACCAATACAACTGACACAACATTTTTACTGTGTTATTTTCCTTTTCTTTTTTGGTAGGGGGTGGTGGTTGGGGGTGGTTTTAGCGGGTGTACCTGTGAGAATGCATGTAGGAGCCTTCCTTCTCATGCACCTTAAAAATGTCCTGAACAGCCACTTGAATGAATCTGCATCCTCATCTCTTATCAGGGCAAAACCAAAGAATGTAGTCTGTAAGTGGTTGTTAGTTCCGACAAACACCCCAAGTGGCATATGGTACTTGTTGGTCTTGTATGTTGTGTCAAACGTTACGCATTCCCCGAAGTCCTGATATGCTCCTTGGCAGCTTGCGTTCGCCCAGAATATGTTCTTAACTGCTCATCGAGTTGCATGTCACAGAAGAATTCCCTGTTTATAGCTTTCATCTCCCTAAAGAAGTTGACAGTCCTTAGGACATCATCCACATCATCAATCCTTGAATTCTTTGCTTTCCTGCATATAAAAAGTTCATTGAAAAATGCATCTTGAACTGGCGTCAGGTCATGTTGAACTTACTGTGTAACTATGGCACTCTCTCATCACTATCTACCTGGACTGACGCATATGTGCTATTTTTTATAACTTGAACTGAAGATAGCATATTAGATGCACTGACAGTAACCTCGACATCCTAATCGTGCATCAATGCATATACATTACAAGTACTGCTAGATTATGTATCACTGAACTTATTGTGTAGCAATTTTATATTTTTTTGGTAATAGTTTTGTTACTCGTTCGAACTGACGCAATTACATGACTTGTACTCTTAGGAATAACAACATACAACTCTCAGCGGTAGCTGAACCTTGTCACTATACCTGGACTGACGCATATGTGTTATTATTTTTTAACCTGAACCGAAGATAGCATATTAGATGCACTGACAGTAACCTCGACATCCTAATCGTGCATCAAGTGGCAGGGGTGTCAATTAACTGATGCTAGCATTTGCAATGTACCATTGGGTTCTTCTTCATAGCAGGACTGACGAACTGATGGAGTGACACAAACGTGGGGAGCAGACATTACCTCCAGTGTACTGTCTTCTTCTTCTACCTCTCGTGGGCGTCTTACTGGCATGTTCTTGCGAGGCGGCACCATTGATGTAACACCTGCTTGTGGTGGACGTCTGGCAAAGAGGTTCGTAGAGGAAGCACCTTGCGGGGATAACTGCCCCGGAGAAGGAGACTCGGCGACGGAGGGAGGCAGGAGGCGGGGATGACGGATCTGATGATGGATCCGGCGACGGAGGGAGGCAAGAGGCGGGGATCACAGCCCTGTCGATGGATCCTGCGGTGGAGCGAGACAGGAGGCGGGGATCACGACCCCGGCGATGGATCCGGCGATGGAGGGAGGCAGGAGGCGGGGGTGACGACCCTAACGATGGATCCGGCGACAAAAGGAACGAGGAGGCGGCGGCGGATCCGTCGCCGGCCAATCACGGCGCCGCGGGCTCCCTCGCTCCGGCTGCCGCCGTCGCTCGCTCGCCCGCGACAGTTGCCTCCGGCGGTAGGAAGCGAGTAGGATTGGGGCTGGGTCGGTCATGGACGCGTCGCGCCTTATAGGGGGCGAGGGTAACAGAATAATATTCTGTTACCGGTAACAGAATAGTCCAGCCCTGTATATATATATGTGGGGGGTGCCTAGAATAGATAGAAACAACTATTAGCCGTGTGCGACGCCCACCTCCACAGTTTACTCCTCCAGTCATATTGTCATAGTGCTTAGGCGAAGCTCCGCGCAGATCGCTTCACCATCACCGTCACCATGCTGTCGTGCTGACGAAACTCTCCTTGACACTTTGCTGGATCAAAAGTTCGAGGGACGTTATTGAGCTGAACATGTGCAGAACTCGGAGGTGCCGTACGTTCGGTGCCGTACGTTCGGTGCTTGAACGGTCGAAACGAGAAGAAGTTCGACTACATCAACCGCGTTGTCAAATGCTTCCGCTTCCGGTCCACAAGGGTACGTGGACAACTCTCCCCCTCTCGTTGCTATGCATCTCCTAGATAGATCTTGCGTGAGCATAGGAAATTTTGAAATTGCATGTTGCATTTCCCTACAGTGGCATCCGAGCCAGGTCTATGTGTAGATGATATGGACGAGTAGAACACAAAGAGTTGTGGGTGGTGATCGTCATACTGCTTACCACCAATGTCTTATTTTTATTTGGCGGTATTGTTGGATGAAGCGGCTCAGACCAACCCTACATGACCACATTCATGAGACCGGTTCCACCGACACACATGCAACTAGTTTTGCATAAAGGTGGCTGGTGGGTGTCTGTTTTTCCAACTTTAGTTGAATCGAATTTGACTGCAGCCGGTCCTTGTTGAAGGTTAAAACAACAAACTTGATAAATCACCACTGTGGTTTTGATGCGTAGGTAAGAACGGTTCTTGCTAGAATCCCATAGCAGCCACGTTAAACATGCAACAACAAAGGAGAGGGTGTCTAACTTGTTTTTGCTGGGCATGTTGTGATGTGATATGGTCAAGACATGATGTGATATAAGTTATTGTATGAGATGATCATGTTTTGTAAAGGTTATCCGCAACTGGTTGGAGCTTTATGGTTGTCGCTTTATTGTATGAAATGCAAACACCATGTGATTTCTTTACTTTATCAATATGCGTTAGCGATAGTTATAGAAGCAATAGTTGGTGAGACGACCACGACACTACGATGGAGATCAAGGTGTCAAGCTGGTGACAATGGAGATCATGACGGTGCTTTGGAGATGGAGATCAAAAGCACAAGATGATGATGGCCATATCATGTCACATATTTTGATTGTATGTGATGTTTATCTTTTATGCATCTTATTTTGCTTAGTATGGCGGTAGCATTATAATATGATCCCTTAACTAAATTTCAAGGTATGAGTGTTCTCCCTGAGTATGCACCATTGCAAAAGTTCTTCGTGCTGAGACACCACGTGATGATCGGGTGTGATAGGCTCTACGTTCACATACAACAGGTGCAAGATAGTTTTTCACATGAGGAATACATGGGTTAAACTTGATGAGTCTAGTATGTACAGACATGGCCTAGGAACACTGGAGACCGAAAGGTCGAACGTGAATCATATAGTAGATATGATCAACATAGAGATGTTCACCATTGATGACTACTCCATCTCACGTGATGATCGGACATGATTTAGATGACTTGAGGGATGTCTATCTAAGTGGGAGTTCTTAAGTAATATGATTAATTGAACTTAATTTATCATGAACTTTCTCGATGGAAGCGACACCTATGGGATCACTGGGATCCCTTCTACGGTTGGCGGGCGCGGGGTTGTGCAAAGAGCGGGTCTGGCGGTCAGCACAAGGATCGTTTACCTAGTGATGTCTACTACACAACCTTCTTCTTGTAGATGTTGTTGGGCCTCCAAGTGCAGAGGTTTGTAGGACAGTAGAAAATTTCCCTCAAGTGGATGACCTAAGGTTTATCAATCCGTAGGAGGCGTAGGATGAAGATGGTCTCTCTCAAGCAACCCTGCAACCAAATAACAAAGAGTCTCTTGTGTCCCCAACACACCCAATACAATGGTAAATTGTATAGGTGCACTAGTTCGGCGAAGAGATGGTGATACAAGTGGTATATAGATAGTAGATAAAGGTTTTTGTAATCTGAAAATATAAAAATAGCAAGGTAACCAATGATAAAAGTGAGCGTAAACGGTATTGCAATGTGTTGAAACAAGGCCTAGGGTTCGCTAGTGCAAGTTCCCTCAACAATAATAACATAATTGGATCGCATAACTATCCCTCAACATGCAACAAAGAGTCACTCCAAAGTCACTAATAGCAGAGAACAAACGAAGAGATTATGGTAGGGTACCAAACCACCTCAAAGTTATTCTTTCCTATCAATCCGTTGGGCTATTCCTATAAGTGTCACAAACATCCCTAGAGTTCGTACTAGAATAACACCTTAAGACACAAATCAACCAAAACCCTAATGTCACCTAGATACTCCAATGTCAACTCAAGTATCCATGGGTATGACTATAAGATATGCATCACACAATCTTAGATTCATCTATTCAACCAACACATAGAACCTCAAAGAGTGCCCCAAGTTCCTACCGGAGAATCACGATGAAAACGTGTGCCAACCCCTATGCATAGGTTCATGGGCGGAACCCGCAAGTTGATCACCAAAACATACATGAAGTGAATCACGTGGTATCCCATTGTCACCACAGATACACACGGCAAGACATACATCAAGTGTTCTCAAATCTTTAAAGACTCAATCCGATAAGATAACTTCAAAGGGGAAACTCAATCCATTACAAGAGAGTAGAGGGGGGGGGGGAGAAAACATCATAAGATTCAACTATAATAGCAAAGCTCGCGATACATCAAGATCGTATCACCTGAAGAACACGAGAGAGAGAGAGAGAGATCAAACACATAGCTACTGGTACATACCCTCAGCCCCGAGGGAGAACTACTCCCTCCTCGTCATGGAGAGAACCGGGATGATGAAGATGGCCACCGGGGGAAACCCACCATATACCTTCCTACTAGACGTGAGGATGGCTCTCTCCTCCTCCTCCCCCTCTCCCCTCTCCCACCTGCTCCACCTCGCAACATGGATCTAACCTATGATTCATGCCATGGAAGGGATCCTACATTGGGATTTCAACCCTGGCCTTGCGGTTGCTGATCAGGTACGTCGAAGATTTGGAGAAACGGTCCATTTTTCTCCTTCTCGCTCTACCAAGGAATTTTTCTTGGTGGTCTCGTTCTCCTCGGCTTCCTTCCCTCTCTCTGACGATTCTGTGGGAGTGGCCCTTCAATGTTGCATTGGAGGTCATCACAAAGGATTCAAGGTCTCTCGAATCAATGAGAGGTCTTTTCGTTTCTCTGTGGCTAGGAATAAGGTTGTCATTTCATATATCGACTAAAAGATCGTGTCTGGCCAGACTTTGTTTGCCACTTTCATCTTTTCAATGGTCACTATGCTCGTTATTCTCATTCGAACTCTCATTGGCATGCCGATGAGGAGTTAAAGGATATTTCTGCCAGACAGCCTATTGCGATTAAGTCCAATTTGAGTTCATCATCTAAGGGGACAGCTTTGCAACCTTCATCCTTTCAGGAATTGAGCAAGTTTAATTTAGTTCCGTTGCCTCACATGGTTTTCTCTAATGCTCATCACGCTGAGGCTTCATCATCCGTGGCAATTGCTCCACTGTCTGTTCATCATGATCTTGGGCAGTCCTCTATCAAATTTGGTAATATTCAAGTGGGCAATAATGTCAAGGCACCTGTCACGGCCTCTGATGGTCGGAAACTATTAATGGCGAAATATCAACGCCAAGCGGATTTGGAGGAATCAGTGTCACTTTCCTATCTTGTTATTGGAAGCTTTAAATGCGTTCTCTGACAAGATTATCCCTTGTTGCCTCAATGTTTTCTTGGCTCGATGTTTAAATATGCCCCACCTCACATTACCTGGACTCCTCAACTTTCGGCCCAATACAAGGTGGATTTGGCCCAAGCCTGCTACTCGGAGCAAGAGATTTCGGTTTTATCTGCCAATTGGGCTAATCTCTGTGCTCGCTGTCTCCAATGGGGCCATCGAAAGCAGACTTGTCAAGCGAGGCTTATTTTCTTCAATTGCTCGGCTCCTGATCATAAAGCGATTTATTGCCCTTTGAAAAAACAGCTGCCTACTATAGGAGTTCCAAGTCTTGGCAATGAACGCAGAAAATCTGGTACTGCTATTGGAGTCCAAATTCCGGGAAAGGAACGCAGAAAATCTGGTACTGCTAATTCACGTTTCCCCTCTAAGAATACTTCCCATAGCAGGCCTCATGCTGCTACTACCGTATGATGCACTATTTGTGGGGCCGATGGACACGTGGCTCGCTTCTGTTTCCATAGGAGAAGGCGAGAAGGCTGGCGATGGATTCCAAAAAGGAAAATTTCTTCCATTCCTACCCCTCACACTCCGCATTCCACTCTGCCCTCGACTGCCACAACACCTCTGCCTCCGCCCAGTCTCGTCCTTTCACCATTGCTGCCACCATTGCTGCCACCCTCGCGGCCACCCACCTCGGCGACCACCATGGCCAACTACCCGCTCAATCCTGTGCCATTCCTGCCACCGGGCTTCGCCGTCGAGCCAGGCCCAACAAATCGCGTTGTCCGCAACGGCATGGTGGTTGGCCCGATTCCGCCTCTCAGCCACGAATACCTGGCCATCACTAAGACGAGCCAGTATGTTCCGCTTCACCGCCGTGCGGCCATTCGCCACACCATCACTGGCATGCTGCAGGAGATGCAACTCTTCACTACTGAGGTTAGCGACCACCCCCTTGGTATTGGGATTTATGGCTTCGTCGACTCTTTCATGCGCGATACTGCTATGGCTACTCCGTTAGAGATTGAGGATGAAGATCCGCTGATCATGTTTGTGCCACATAATGAGGCTCTGAACCGCCGCACCACCACATTTGGGCCAGCTATTTGGTTGATGTATTTTGGATTTCCCTATGATTACCAGACTGACTATTACATCAACAAGTCGCTTGGGGGTTTTGGTTCTTTGCTTTCCTGGTATAATCCTAGGCTAGATCGTCGGTTCATGCTGCTCAAGGTTCAGGTTATACATCTTCGATTGGTGCCAAAAAGCTTTGTGGTGTGGCAGCTGGGAGGAGCCCATGATTGTTGGACTGTCCAGGTAACCATCTTGCATAGCAACGATTGGAATGGGCTGCTACCCGAGGTTCCTCCGGCCGGCGAGGAACCGCCACCTCCGGACGGCAACCCCTACCCACAGTTTGGCCCTGACCTTACCGCCGAATAGCTCTATCAACAGCAGGTTCATAACTGGTTAGTTCAGAACGTTGCTCCGGCTCCAGCTCAAGACAATGGTGGTTGGGGAGAATGGCCTGCTGATCCTGCCCCCCTGCTCCCCCTGTGGCTATGCCTCCGTATCTGATGAACTTCCAAGACTGGCTGTCTGCACAAGGTCTCACTTTTGAAGCTGGCGTTACACTAGAACACAACATAGTAGACAATGCTGCTGATGCTTGGAATGACTCTGTTACAGTATCTGATGACACCATCTCTGACGCTGGTGCGGCTCTTCTGATCCTTGAAGATCATGTATCTGTCCAGAATGCTCATACTGCTCAGTCTGCTACCACTGAAGTTCTGACAGTTACTGTTGATGTTCATAGTCAGGGTATGAGTTTTGGCCTTTCTAATCAAGGTACTTATCTCATGAATCCGCTCCTGTCTGACCCTATCCCCAGACAGCAACTTAATGCCTCTAGTTATCTTGCTATGCGTCCTCTGTTGGCCACTATGGGACCATGGGTGCATGGTTATGGGATGCGTCATGAACACTTTCGTGTTGAGATTCAGGTCTCAATGGGGGATGCTGGACTATAGTTTGCCTCTGTCACCCAGGCAGGAAATACTGTGGCACCCACATCCACTGTTCTTATAGAGGAAATTCCTGCTGTGGAGGCGATCAACACCCTGCAGATTGAGGCTGCTCCTGCTGTCGATGTGGCCATTCTTGCTTAGGGGTATTCTGCTGCTACTGAAGTGGGCCTTATCAACCTTCCAGCACCTGATGCTTTCATTCAGGAGGAGCCCTCAGAGATTATTCAGCCAACACTGGAAGTGCCAGCTCTACCTATTCCTGGCTTGACCGCGGAACCGGACACCCTGCTTCCTCCTTCAGAGATCCAAGCTGATAATGATCTTGCTCCCAAAGTTTCAGCTGAACATGACTTCATGGGTGCTAGTAGCACTGACCCAATGCCCCACAAGCTCCGTAAAGGCAAAAATCAGGCCCCCATTGACACTGCTTCCCTCAGGCGCAGCACCAGATCAAACAAATATGATGGTTTTCGCACCAACCTGCTCACCGAAGCCCGAGTCACCAAGTCAAAAGTGAAACCCCGCATGCTGCCATCTACTCTTTCTTGCACCAAGGAGGTACATGACTCTGATGTTGAGTCCACTGCAGAAACTGTGCCCCCTCCTACTAGTGTCAGCACCATGCAGGCCATTGGTACGCATCTTTGCGCTATTCCTGCCGACGAGCTCACTGAAGATATCCTCTCCGAGTCCACCTAAGTTATTTCCTTCTAGTGATTATGGTACTTTTGCAAACTTGGAACGTACTTTGTTGGAACGTACGTGGTTTAAATTCGCCCGATAAACACTTAGCTCTTTCGAACGCGATTACCTCGTCAGGCTGCACGGTTATCTGTATTCAGGAATCCAAAATGCAGTATTTTGACGCTAGTATGCTGAAATTGATCTGCCCTAGATGCTTTGATTCATTTGCGTTTGTTCCAGCGATTGGGGCCTCAGGGGGTATCATTACGATTTGGTGTAGTGCTTTGTTCGATGGCTCGGTCTTCTTATCTGAACAATTTGCTCTTGGGATTGAATTTTCTTCCCGGCAATCCTCACATCGTTGGAAGTTGGTTAATATATATGGCCCTTGCCAGGGTGATGCACGGACCTCCTTCACGGAATGGCTTTTTGACATCGATATACCATCCTCTGAAGATTGGCTTATCCTTGGCGACTTCAATTTTATCAGATCTCCTGATAACCGTAACAAACCTGGTGGCGATGTGAATGATATGTTTACGTTCAATGATTTCATTAGAGAGCAGAATCTTACTGAACTACCCATTAAGGGTCGAAACTACACCTGGTCCAATATGCAACAAAACCCTCTTCTTGAGCAACTCGACTGGTTCATTACGACGCTTAATTGGACTGCCACGTTCCCAAATACACTGGTCAACCCACTCGGTAAGCCGATATCTGATCATATACCTTGCAACGTGGTCATCCAAACTACCATCCCCAAACGCAAGTTGTTCCGTTTTGAAACTTATTGGATAGCACACCCCAGTTTTTTGGATGTGGTTAGCACTGCATGGAATAAACCCATTCGTCATGGTAAGGATAAAAATGCGGCCTCAAGACTTTGTCAGAAACTCAAAAACCTCAGACATGACCTTTCTCTTTGGAGTAAGAGTATTTCTAGGCTCAAAATTGCAATTGAGAACACTAATAAAACACTACTTGAATTGGATCAAATTGCGGATAAACGAGATTTGACAATACCTGAAGGTAACTTTCAGCGCATCCTTCGCACACATCTGCTTAGACTTCTGCATTATCAAAAGGAATACTGGAAAAAACGATGCACCATACGTTGGATCAAATTCGGTGATGAGAATTCAAAATTCTTCCAAGCAGTAGCTACAGAAAGATACCGCAAAAATTGCATCTCTAGCCTCAAATCTGATGATGGCATGATTGTGGAAGATCACTCCAGTAAAGAATCCCTATTGTTTGAGGCCTTCAAAAACCGTATGGGCAAAAAGAGCAAGCCACAGATGACATTCAATCTTTCTCACATGCGTCGTACGCAAGTTGATTTTGATGGCTTGACGGCTCCCTTCACTCATAAAGAGATCGATGAGGTGGTCAAAGAAATGCCTCCGGACCGTGCCCCGGGCCCTGATGGATTCAATGGTGTGTTCCTGAAAGCTTGCTGGCCCATCATAAAGGAAGATTTCTATCACCTTTGTGACGAGTTCCACAGTGGCAATCTAAACCTTGAAAGCCTAAACTATGGGTACATCACGCTCATACCTAAAACCAGGGCACCCGAAACTGTCAATGACTTCAGACCGATCACATTGCTCAACTGTTGCCTCAAGCTTATTACCAAAATCCTAGCCAACCGACTGCAAAAGGTGATCTTAAACATTGTGCACAAAAATCAGTATGGTTTCTTGAAGGGACGATCCATCCATGACTGCCTTGGTTGGGCCTTCGAGTACATACATCAGTGTCAAGCTTCAAAACGTGAGATTATCCTTCTCAAATTAGACTTTGCCAAAGCGTTCGACACTGTGGAACATGATGCCATCATCCAAATTATGAGGAATATGGGATTCAATGAGAAGTGTATATCCTGGATTATGAGTCTCTCATCCTTAGGCAAATCTTCTGTGTTGTTAAACAGGGTACCCAGAAAGCAATTTTGGTGCAAATGTGGAGTACGACAAGGAGACCCTCTCTCTCCCCTCTTTTTTGTTCTTGCTGCAGAGCTACTTCAGTCAGCTATAAATGAGGCCCTACAAGACAATCGCTTGCAGCTGCCGCTTGCTTCCTCCAACACATCCGACTTCCCTGTGATCCAATACGCTGATGACACGATCATCATCATGCCTGCTTGCACTACTCAAGCGGTGACCATGAAGACAATCCTCACAGATTATGCCGCCTCGTTTGGCCTGCACATAAACTTCCACAAATCCATGATGATACCCATCAACATGCCAGCAGACAAATGCACTGAGCTTGCGGACATCTTTGGGTGCATGACAGATGCCATGCCCTTCACGTACCTTGGTCTCCCCCTTGGAACAACCAAACCAACGATGCTGGATATGACCCCCTGGGTATGCAAAGCAGAAGGCCGGATCACGGCGGCTATGTCTCTCATGTCATATGCTGGGAAACTCGCTCTAATGAACTCGCTAGTCACCTCCCTAGCCATTTACCCCATGGGAGTTTTGCGGCTTCCCCCAAAAATTGTTGAACAACTTGATAAAATTCAAAGACATGGCCTTTGGAAGAAAAGAACCGAGACAGGTGATAAATCCACCCCACTGGCTGCTTGGGATATGATCTGCCGACCAAAAAAGAATGGAGGTTTGGGTGTGCTCAATCTTAATGTTCAAAACGATGCGATGTTGCTCAAAATGCATCACAAATTCTACAACCGCTTGGATACGCCCTGGGTTAAACTTATCTGGGACACCTACTACTCGGATGCAATCCCACATGCGACAACCACTTGTGGATCTTTTTGGTGGTGCGAACTGGTGAAACTCATGCCAATCTATCGAGGGGTCACGAAAGTTTTGATTAAAGATGGTAGGACGACTTTATTTTGGAAAGATGATTGGAACCAACATGTTCTTCAGGAGGCCTTCCTCCGAGCATTCTCCTGTTGGGTTTCGTAGTAATTTCAAAAAAATTCCTACGCACACGCAAGATCATGTGATGCATAGCAACGAGAGGGGAGAGTGTTGTCTATGTACCCAACGCAGACCAACTGCGGAAGCGCTGACACGACGTAGAGGAAGTAGTCGTACGTCTTCATGATCCAACCGATCAAGCACCGAAACTACGGCACCTTCGAGTTCGAGCACACGTTCAGCTCGATGACGATCCCCGGACTCCGATCTAGCAAAGTGTTGGGGAAGAGTTCCGTCAGCACGACGGCGTGGTGACGATCTTGATGCACTATAGCAGCAGGGCTTCGCCTAAACTCCGCTACAGTATTATCGAGGAATATGGTGGCTGGGGGCACCGCACACGGCTAAGGAATAGATCACGTGGATCAACTTGTGTGTTCTAGGGTGCCTCTACCTCAGTATATAAAGGACCAAAGGGGGGAAGCTGGCCGGCCACAAGGGGTGCGCCAGGAGAGTCCTACTCCCTCTGGGAGTAGGATTCCCCCCCCCCCCCAATCCTAGTTGGAATAGGATTCGCGGAGGGGGAAAAGAGAAGGAGGGGGCCGGCCACCTCTCCTAGTCCTAATAGGACTAGGGGAAGGGGGAGGCGTGCAGCCCATGTAGGGCTGCCTCTTCTCTTTTCCACCAAGGCCCATCATGGCCCATTTAGCTCCCGGGGGGTTCCGGTAACCTTCTCGGTATTCCGGTAAAATCCCGATTTCACCCGGAACACTTCCGATATCCAAACATAGGCTTCCAATATATCAATCTTTATGTCTCGACCATTTCGAGACTCCTCGTCATGTCCGTGATCACATCCGGGACTCCGAACAACCTTCGGTACATCAAAATGCATAAACTCATAATATAACTGTCATCGTAATCTTAAGCGTGCGGACCCTACGGGTTCGAGAACAATGTAGACATGACCGAGACATGTCTACGGTCAATAACCAATAGCGGGACCTGGATGCCCATATTGGCTCCTACATATTCTACAAAGATCTTTATCGGTCAGACCGCATAACAACATACGTTGTTCCCTTTGTCATCGGTATGTTACTTGCCCGAGATTCGATCGTCGGTATTCCTATACCTAGTTCAATCTCGTTACCGGCAAGTCTCTTTGCTCGTTCTATAATACATCATCCCGCAACTAACTCATTTGGTTGCAATTCTTGCAAGGCTTAAGTGATGTGTATTACCGAGAGGGCCCAGAGATACCTCTCCGACAATCGGAGTGACAAAACCTAATCTCGAAATATGCCAACCCAACATGTACCATTGGAGACACCTGTAGTACTCCTTTATAATCACCCAGTTACGTTGTGACGTTTGGTAGTACCCAAAGTGTTCCTCCGGTAAACGGGAGTTGCATAATCTCATAGTTATAGGAACATGTATAAGTCATGAAGAAAGCAATAGCAACATACTAAACGATCGGGTGCTAAGCTAATGGAATGGGTCATGTCAATCAGATCATTCTCTTAATGATGTGATCCTGTTAATAAAATAACAACTCATTGTTCATGGTTAGGAAACATAACCATCTTTGATTAACGAGCTAGTCAAGTAGAGGCATACTAGTGACACTTTGTTTGTTTATGTATTCACACATGTATTATGTTTCCGGTTAATACAATTCTAGCATGAATAATAAACATTTATCATGATATAAGGAAATAAATAATAACTTTATTATTGCCTCTAGGGCATATTTCCTTCAGTCTCCCACTTGCACTAGAGTCAATAATCTAGATTACGCTGTAATGATTCTAACACCCATGGAGCTTTGGTGCTGATCATGTTTTGCTCGTGGAAGAGGCTTAGTCAACGGGTCTGCAATATTCAGATCCGTATGTATCTTGCAAATCTCTATGTCTCCCACCTGGACTAGATCCCGGATGGAATTGAAGCGTCTTTTGATGTGCTTGGTTCTCTTGTGAAATCTGGATTCCTTTGCCAAGGCAATTACACCAGTATTGTCACAAAAGATTTTCATTGGACCCGATGCACTAGGTATGACACCTAGATCGGATATGAACTCCTTCATCCAGACTCCTTCGTTCGCTGCTTCCGAAGCAGCTATGTACTCCGCTTCACATGTAGATCCCACTACGACGCTTTGTTTAGAACTGCACCAACTGACAGCTCCACCGTTTAATGTAAACACGTATCCGGTTTGCGATTTAGAATCGTCCGGATCAGTGTCAAAGCTTGCATCAACGTAACCTTTTACGACGAGCTCTTTGTCACCTCCATATACGAGAAGCATATCCTTAGTCCTTTTCAGGTATTTCAGGATGTTCTTGACCGTTGTCCAGTGATCCACTCCTGGATTACTTTGGTACCTCCCTGCTAGACTTATAGCAAGGCACACATCAGGTCTGGTACACAGCATTGCATACATGATAGATCCTATCGCTGATGCATAGGGAACATCTTTCATATTCTCTCTATCTTCTGCAGTGGTCGGGCATTGAGTCCTACTCAATTTCACACTTTGTAACACAGGCAAGAATCCTTTCTTTGCTTGATCCATTTTGAACTTCTTCAAAATTTTGTCAAGGTATGTTGTTTGTGAAAGTCCAATTAAGCGTCTTGATCTATCTCTATAGATCTTTATGCCTAATATGTAAGCAGCTTCACCGAGGTCTTTCATTGAAAAACTTTTATTCAAGTATCCCTTTATGCTATCCCGAAATTCTATATCATTTCCAATTAGTAATATGTCATCCACATATAATATCAGAGATGCTACAGAGCTCCCACTCACTTTCTTGTAAATACAGGCTTCTCCGAAAGTCTGTATAAAACCAAATGCTTTGATCACACTATCAAAGCATTTATTCCAACTCCGAGAGGCTTGCACCAGTCCATAAATGGATCGCTGGAGCTTGCACACTTTGTTAGCTCCTTTTGGATCGACAAAACCTTCTGGTTGCATCATATACAACTCTTCTTCCAGAAATCCATTCAGGAATGCAGTTTTGACATCCATTTGCCAAATTTCATAATCATAAAATGCGGCAATCGCTAACATGATTCGGACGGACTTAAGCATCGCTACGGGTGAGAAGGTCTCATCATAGTCAATCCCTTGAACTTGCCGAAAACCTTTCGCGACAAGTCGAGCTTTGTAGACAGTAATATTACCGTCAGCGTCAGTCTTCTTCTTGAAGATCCATTTATTCTCAATTGCTTGCCGATCATCGGGCAAGTCAACCAAAGTCCATACTTTGTTCTCATACATGGATCCCATCTCAGATTTCATGGCTTCAAGCCATTTTGCGGAATCTGGGCTCACCATCGCTTCTTCATAGTTCGTAGGTTCATCATGATCTAGTAGCATGACTTCCAGAACAGGATTACCGTACCACTCTGGTGCGGATCTTACTCTGGTTGATCTACGAGGTTCAGTAGTATCTTGATCTGGAGATTCATGATCATTATCATTAGCTTCCTCACTAACTGGTGTAGGTGTCACCGAAACAGTTTTCTGTGATGTACTACTTTCCAATAAGGGAGCAGGTACAGTTACCTCGTCAAGTTCTACTTTCCTCCCACTCACTTCTTTCGAGAGAAACTCCTTCTCTAGAAAGTTTCTGAATTTAGCAACAAAAGTCTTGCCTTCGGATCTGTGATAGAAGGTGTATCCAACAGTTTCCTTTGGATATCCTATGAAGACACATTTCTCTGATTTGGGTTCGAGCTTATCAGGTTGAAGCTTTTTCACATAAGCATCGCAGCCCCAAACTTTCAGAAACGACAACTTTGGTTTCTTGCCAAACCACAGTTCATAAGGCGTCGTCTCAACGGATTTTGATGGTGCCCTATTTAACGTGAATGCGACCGTCTCTAGAGCGTATCCCCAAAACGATAGCGGTAAATCAGTAAGAGACATCATAGATCGCACCATATCTAGTAAAGTACGATTACGATGTTCGGACACACCATTACACTGAGGTGTTCCGGGTGGCGTGAATTGCGAAACTATTCCACAATTTTTCAAATGTACACCAAACTCGTAACTCAAATATTCTCCTCCACGATCAGATCGTAGAAACTTTATTTTCTTGTTACGATGATTTTCAAATTCACTCTGAAATTCTTTGAACTTTTCAAATGTTTCAGACTTATGTTTCATTAAGTAGATATACCCATATCTGCTTAAATCATCTGTGAAGGTGAGAAAATAACGATATCCGCCACGAGCCTCAATATTCATTGGACCACATACATCTGTATGTATGATCTCCAACAAATCTGTTGCTCTCTCCATAGTACCGGAGAACGGTGTTTTGGTCATCTTGCCCATGAGGCACGGTTCGCAAGTACCAAGTGATTCATAATCAAGTGGTTCCAAAAGTCCATCAGTATGGAGTTTCTTCATGCGCTTTACACCGATATGACCTAAACGGCAGTGCCACAAATAAGTTGCACTCTCATTATCAACTCTGCATCTTTTGGCTTCAACATTATGAATATGTGTGTTACTACTATCGAGATTCAACAAGAATAGACCACTCTTCAAGGGTGCATGACCATAAAAGATATTACTCATATAAATAGAACAACCATTATTCTCTGATTTAAATGAATAACCGTCTCGCATTAAACAAGATCCAGATATAATGTTCATGCTCAATGCTGGCACCAAATAACAATTATTTAGGTCTAATATTAATCCCGAAGGTAGATGTAGAGGTAGCGTGCTGACCGCGATCACATCGACTTTGGAACCGTTTCCCACGCGCATCGTCACCTCGTCCTTAGCCGATCTTCGCTTATTCCGCAGCCCCTGTTTCGAGTTGCAAATATTAGCAACAGAACCAGTATCAAATACCCAGGTGCTACTGCGAGCATTAGTAAGGTACACATCAATAACATGTATATCACATATACCTTTGTTCACCTTGCCATCCTTCTTATCCGCCAAATACTTGGGGCAGTTCCGCTTCCAGTGACCAGTCTGCTTGCAATAGAAGCACTCAGTTTCAGGCTTAGGTCCAGGTTTGGGTTTCTTCTTTTGAGTAGCAACTTGCTTGCCGTTCTTTTTGAAGTTCCCCTTCTTCTTCCCTTTGCCCTTTTTCTTGAAACTAGTGGTCTTGTTGACCATCAACACTTGATGCTCCTTCTTGATTTCTACCTCCGCAGCTTTCAGCATCGCGAAGAGCTCGGGAATAGTCTTGCTCATCCCTTGCATATTATAGTTCATCACGAAGCTCTTGTAGCTTGGTGGCAGTGATTGAAGAATTCTGTCAATGACGCAATCATCTGGAAGATTAACTCCCAATTGAATCAAGTGATTATTATACCCAGACATTTTGAGTATATGCTCACTGACAGAACTGTTCTCCTCCATCTTGCAGCTATAGAACTTATTGGAGACTTCATATCTCTCAATCCGGGCATTTGCTTGAAATATTAACTTCAACTCCTGGAACATCTCATATGCTCCATGACGTTCAAAATGTCGTTGAAGTCCCGATTCTAAGCCGTAAAGCATGGCACACTGAACTATCGAGTAGCATCAGCTTTGCTCTGCCAGACGTTCATAACATCCGGCGTTGCTCCTGCAGCAGGCCTGGCACCCAGCGGTGCTTCTAGGACGTAATTCTTCTGTGCAGCAATGAGGATAATCCTCAAGTTACGGACCCAGTCCGTGTAATTGCTACCATCATCTTTCAACTTTGCTTTCTTAAGGAACGCATTAAAATTCAACGGAACAACAGCACGAGCCATCTATCTACAATCAAACATAAACAAGCAAGATACTAATCAGGTACTAAGTTTCATGATAAATTTAAGTTCAGTTAATCAAATTAATTAAAGAACTCCCACTTAGATAGACATCCCCCTTAATCCTCTAAGTGATTACGTGATCCAAATCAACTAAACCATAACCGATCATCACGTGAGATGGAGTAGTTTTCAATGGTGAACATCGTTATGTTGATCATATCTACTATATGATTCACGCTTGACCTTTCGGTCTCCGTGTTCCGAGGCCATATCTGTATATGCTTGGCTCATCAAGTATAACCTGAGTATTCCGCGTGTGCAACTGTTTTGCACCCGTTGTATTTGAACGTAGAACCTATCACACCCGATCATCACGTGGTGTCTCAGCACGAAGAACTTTCGCAACGGTGCATACTCAGGGAGAACACTTCTTGATAATTTACTGAGAGATCATCTTATAATGCTACCATCAATCAAAGCAAGATAAGATGCATAAAAGGATAAACATCACATGCAATCAATATAAGTGATATGATATGGCCATCATCATCTTGTGCTTGTGATCTCCATCTCCGAAGCACCGTCGTGATCACCATCGTCACCGGCGTGACACCTTGATCTCCATCGTAGCATCGTTGTCGTCTCGCCAAGCTTATGCTTCCACGACTATCACTACCGCTTAGTAATAAAGTAAAGCATTACATCGCGATTTCATTGCATACAATAAAGCGACAACCATATGGCTCCTGCCAGTTGCCGATAACACGGTTACAAAACATGATCATCTCATACAATAAAAATCAGCATCATGTCTTGACCATATCACATCACAACATGCCCTGCAAAAAAAATTTAGACGTCCTCTACTTTGTTGTTGCAAGTTTTACGTGGCTGCTACGGGCTTAAGCAAGAACCAATCTCACCTACGCATCAAAACCACAACGATAGTTTGTCAAATAGACTCCGTTTTAACCTTCGCAAGGACCGGGCGTAGCCATACTTGGTTCAACTAAAGTTGGAGAGACAGTCGCCCGGAAGCCACCTGTGTGCAAAGCACGTCGGGGGAACCGGTCTCGCGTAAGCGTACGCGTAAGGTTGGTCCGGGTCGTCTCGTCCAACAATGCCGCCGAACCAAAGTATGACATGCTGGTAGGCAGTATGACTTATATCGCCCACAACTCACTTGTGTTCTACTCGTGCATATAACATCAACATAAATAACCTAGGCTCGGATGCCACTGTTGGGTTTCGTAGTAATTTCAAAAAATTTCCTACGCACACGCAAGATCATGTGATGCATAGCAACGAGAGGGGAGAGTGTTTTCTACGTACCCAACGCAGACCGACTGCGGAAGCGCTGACACGACGTAGAGGAAGTAGTCGTACGTCTTCACGATCCAACCGATCAAGCACCGAAACTACGGCACCTCCGAGTTCGAGCACACGTTCAGCTCGATGATGATCCCCGGACTCCGATCCAGCAAAGTGTCAGGGAAGAGTTCCGTCAGCACGACGGCATGGTGACGATCTTGATGCACTACAGCAGCAGGGCTTCGCCTAATCTCCGCTACAGTATTATCGAGGAATATGGTGGCTGGGGGCACCGCACACGGCTAAGGAATAGATCACGTGGATCAACTTGTGTGTTCTAGGGTGCCTCTACCTCAGTATATAAAGGACCAAAGGGGGGGGAGGATGGCCGGCCACAAGGGGTGCGCCAGGAGAGTCCTACTCCCTCTGGGAGTAGGATTCCCCCCCCCCCCCAATCCTAGTTGGAATAGGATTCGCGGAGGGGGAAAAGAGAAGGAGGGGGCCGGCCACCTCTCCTAGTCCTAATAGGACTAGGGGAAGGGGGAGGCGCGCAGCCCATGTAGGGCTGCCTCTTCTCTTTTCCACCAAGGCCCATCATGGCCCATTTAGCTCCCGGGGGGTTCCGGTAACCTTCCCTGTATTCCGGTAAAATCCTGATTTCACCCGGAACACTTCCGATATTCAAACATAGGCTTCCAATATATCAATATTTATGTCTCGACCATTTCGAGACTCCTCGTCATGTCCGTGATCACATCCGGGACTCCGAACAACCTTCGGTACATCAAAATGCATAAACTCATAATATAACTGTCATCGTAACCTTAAGCGTGCGGACCCTACGGGTTCGAGAACAATGTAGACATGACCGAGACATGTCTCCGGTCAATAACCAATAGCGGGACCTAGATGCCCATATTGGCTCCTACATATTCTACGAAGATCTTTATCGGTCAGACCGCGTAACAACATACGTTGTTCCCTTTGTCATCGGTATGTTACTTGCCCGAGATTCGATCGTCAATATTCCTATACCTAGTTCAATCTCGTTACCGGCAAGTCTCTTTACTCGTTCTGTAATACATTATCCCGCAACTAACTCATTTGGTTGCAACGCTTGCAAGGCTTAAGTGATACCTCTCCGACAATCAGAGTGACAAAACCTAATCTCGAAATATGCCAACCCAACATGTACCATTGGAGACACCTGTAGTACTCCTTTATAATCACCCAGTTATGTTGTGACGTTTGGTAGTACCCAAAGTGTTCCTCCGGTAAACGGGAGTTGCATAATCTCATAGTTATAGGAACATGTATAAGTCATGAAGAAAGCAATAGCAACATACTAAACGATCGGGTGCTAAGCTAATGGAATTGGTCATGTCAATCAGATCATTCTCTTAATGATGTGATCCCGTTAATCAAATAACAACTCATTGTTCATGGTTAGGAAACATAACCATCTTTGATTAACGAGCTAGTCAAGTAGAGGCATACTAGTGACACTTTGTTTGTTTATGTATTCACACATGTATTATATTTCCGGTTAATACAATTCTAGCATGAATAATAAACATTTATCATGATATAAGGAAATAAATAATAACTTTATTATTGCCTCTAGGGCATATTTCCTTCATCTCCTACACCACACTTCAAGATGCCTCGGTCAGCAGGATGCTCACGATTTCCAATGTAAGGGCGGTGTTCCATGTTCCCCTCTCTATTCAGGCACATGCAGAGCTGCAAGCCCTACAGAGTGAGATCAGCTCCATCACCCTTTCCGGGGACGCAGACAAATGGGTCTGTACATGGGGGGCACAGGTTTTCAAAACCACAGATTATTACAAGTTCTTCTTCCGTGAGGTCATTGCCCATGCTGCCTTTAAATGATTGTGGAAAGCCAAAAGCATACCCAAGATCAAAGTGTTTGGGTGGTTCTTACTGGTGGATCGCCTCAATACACGTAATATGCTGAAACGTAGGCACTATAACATCGGGACTAATTTAGACTGCATACTCTGTGGGGAACACGTGGAAGAAACTGTTGATCATCTCTTCTTTCACTGCACATTCAGTACGCGTTGCTGGCGTGATATCAAGATTTCTTGGCCGGAGGATGGCAACCGCTTGGACTTGATGACACACCTAAAATCAGGGCACCAACACAAACTCATCATGGATGTTTTCCTTGTGGCTGCTTGGAGCCTTTGGAAGGAAAGGAACAACAATTACTTCCGACAAGTGACTCCATCCTTCTCATCTTGGAAAGCCAGATTCAGGACAGATTTTTCAAACATTGTCTACAGACTACCTGAGCATAAGAAACATCTGATTTCTGACTTCCTAGACTCCATAGTTTGACCACTCTAGTTGTAGCTTTCCCCTGAGTCATGATTTGTAACTCTTAACTCTTGTATAGTTACACTCCCCCCAACCCCCTTGTAAAGACTATCTGATCTTTAATATAATTTGCAGTAGGAGCCTTTCCTATTGTTTAACCTTCAAAAAAAAGATGGCCACCGGAGAAGGATTGCCACCTCCGGCAGGGTGCCAGAATGGGTCTAGATTGGTTTTTGGTGGCTACGAAGGCTTCCGGCGGCAAAACTCCCGCTCTATTGTGCTCCCGAATGTTTTTAGGGTATATGGATATATATATAGGCGGAAGAAGTACGTCAGGGGAGCCACAAGGGGCCCACGAGGGTGGAGGGCGCGCCTAGGGGGGTGGGCGTGCCCCCTACCTCGTGGACTCCTCGAAGCTTCCCTTACGTGGACTCCAAGTCTCCCGGGTTTCTTTCCTTCCAAAAATAAGTTCCATGAAGTTTCAGGTCAATTGGATTCCATTTGATTTTCCTTTTCTGCGGTACTCTAAAACAAGGAAAAAACAGAAACTGGCACTGGGCTCTGGGTTAATAGGTTAGTCCCAAAAATCATATAAAATAGCATATAAATGCAAATAAAACATCCAAGGTTGATAATATAATATCATGGAACAATCAAACATTATAGATACGTTGGAGACGTATCAACATCCCCAAGCTTAATTCCTGCTCGTCCTCGAGTAGGTAAATGATAAAAACAGAATTTTTGATGTGGAATGCTACCGAACATATTTATCCATGTAATTCTCTTTATTGTGGCAAGAATATTCAGATCCATAAGATTCAAGACAAAAGTTTAATATTGACATAAAAATAATAATACTTCAAGCATACTAACCAAGCAATCATGTCTTCTCAAAATAACATGGTCAAAGAAAGCTATCCCTACAAAATCATATAGTCTGGCTATGCTCTATCTTCACCACACAAAATATTTATATCATGCACAACCCTGATGACAAGCCAAGCAATTGTTTCATACTTTTGATGTTCTCAAACTTTTTCAATCTTCACGCAATACATGAGCGTGAGCCATGGACATATCACTATAGGGGGAATAGAATGGTGGTTGTGGAGAAGAAAAAAATGGAGAAGATAGTCTCACGTTGACTAGGCGTATCAACGGGCTATGTAGATGCCCATCAATAGATATCAATGTGAGTGAGTAGGGATTGCCATGCAATGGATGCACTAGAGCTATAAGTATATGAAAGCTCAACAAAAGAAACTAGTGGGTGTGCATCCAACTCGCTTGCTCAAGAAGACCTGGGGCATTTTGAGGAAGCCCATCATTGGTATATACAAGCCAAGTTCTATAATGAAAGATTCCCACTAGTATATGAAAGTGACAACATATGAGACTCTCTATCATGAAGATCATGGTACTACTTTGAAGCACAAGTGTGGTAAAAGGATAGAAGCATTGCCCCTTCTCTCTTTTTCTCTCATTTTTTATTATTTTTTTATTTGGGCCTTTCTCCTTTTTTATGGCCTCTTTTTTTCTCTTTTTTTATTTGGGCGTCTTTGGCCTCTTTTATTTATTTATTTTCGTCCGGGGTCTCATCCCGACTTGTGGGGGAATCATGGTCTCCATCATCCTTTCCTCACTGGGACAATGCTCTAATAATGATGATCATCACACTTTTATTTACTTACAACTCAAGAATTACAACTCGATACTTAGAACAAAATATGACTCTATATGAATGCCTCCGGCGGTGTACCGAGATGTGCAATGACTCAAGAGTGACTTGTATGGAAGAATTATGAAAGGTGGCTTTGCCACAAATACGATCTCAACTACATGATCATGCAAAGCAATATGACAATGATGAAGCGTGTCATAATAACGGAATGGTGGAAAGTTGCATGGCAATATATCTGGGAATGGCTATGGAAATGCCATGATAGGTAGGTATGGTGGTTGTTTTGAGGAAGGTGTATGGTGGGTTTATGGTACCGGCTAATGGTGCGCGGTATTAGAGAGGCTAGCAATGGTGGAAGGGTGAGGGTGCGTATAATCCATGGACTCAACATTAGTCATAAAGAACTCACATACTTATTGCAAAAATCTATTAGTTATCAAAACAAAGTACTACGCGCATGCTCCTAGGGGGATAGATTGGTAGGAAAAGACCATCGCTCGTCCCCGACCGCCACTCATAAGGAAGACAATCAATAAATAAATCATGCTCCGACTTCATCACGTAACGGTTCACCATACGTGCATGCTACGGTACTCAACAAGCATGACTCCAATATCACCATCTCCATATCTCAAAACAATTATCAAGTATCAAACTTCTCTTAGTATTCAATGCACTCTATATGAAAGTTTTTATTATATCCCTCTTGGATGCCCATCATACTAGGACTAAATTCATAACGAAAGCAAACTACCATGCTGTTCTAAAGACTCTCAAAATAATATAAGTGAAGCATGAGAGATCAATTATTTCTATAAAATAAAACCATCGTGCTCTAAAAGGATATAAGTGAAGCACTAGAGCAAATGACAAACTACTCCGAAAGATATAAGTGAAGGTCAATGAGTAGTCAAATAATCATGCAACTATGTGAAGACTCTCTAACATTTAAGAATTTTAGATCTTGGTATTTTATTCAAACAGCAAGCAAAACAAAAGAAAAATAAAATGACGCTCCAAGCAAAACACATATCATGTGGTAAATAAAAATATAGCTCCAAGTAAAGTTATCGATGAACGAAGACGAAAGAGGGGATGCCTTTCGGGGCATCCCCAAGCTTAGTGATACGTCCATTTTGCATCATGCTTTTATATCGACATTTGTTTCGTTATGGGCTGTTATTTCACTTTATGTCACAATACTTATGGCTATTCTCTTATTTTACAAGGTTTACATGAAGAGGGAGAATGCCGGCACCTGGAATTCTGGGCTGGAAAAGGAGCAAATATTAGAGACCTATTCTACACAACTCCAAAAGTCCTGAAAATCCACGGAACGTCTTAAAATAAATAAAGAAAAATCCTCGCTAAAGATGAAGGCCAGGGGGCCCACACCCTACTCACGAGGGTGGGGGCGCGCCCCCCTAGGGCGCGCCCCCTACCTCATGGGCCCCCTGGTGGCTCTCCGACGTCCATCTTCTCCTATATGAAGTCTTTCGATGAGAAAAAAATAGAAAGGAACCTTTTGGGACGAGACTCCGCCGCCACGAGGTGGAACCTTGACAGATCCAATCTAGAGCTCCGGCAGGGCTGTTCTGCCGGGGAAACTTCCCTCCCAGAGGGGGAAATCATCACCATCGTCATCACCAACGCTCCTCTCATCGGGAGAGGGCAATCTCCATCAACATCTTCACCAGCACCATGTCATCTCCAAACCATAGTTCATCTCTTGTATCCAATTCTTGTCTCAAAGTCCGGGATTGGTGCTAGTAGGTTGCTAGTAGTGTTGATTACTCCTTGTAGTTGATGCTAGTTGGTTTATTTGGTGGAAGATCATATGTTCAGATCCTATATGCATATTATTACCCCTCTGATTTTGAACATGAATATGCTTTGTGAGTAATTACGTTTGTTCCTGAGGACAAGGGAGAAGTCTTGCTATTAGTAGTCATGTGAATTTGGTATTCGTTTGATATTTTGATAAGATGTATGTTGTCTAGCCTCTAGTGGTGTTATGTGAACATCGACTACATGATACTTCACCATTATTTGGGCCTAGAGGAAGGCATTGGGAAGTAATAAGTAGATGATGGGTTGCTAGAGTGACAGAAGCTTAAACCCTAGTTTATGCGTTGCTTCGTAAGGGGCTGATTTGGATCCATATGTTTCATGCTATGGTTAGGTTTACCTTAATACTTTTGTTGTAGTTGCGGATGCTTGCAATAGAGGTTAATCATAAGTGGTAGGCTTGTTCAAGTAAGAACAGCACCCAAGCACCGGTCCATCCACATATCAAATTATCAAAGTATCGAACGTGAATCATATGAACGTGATGAAAACTAGCTTGACGATATTCCCATGTGTCCTCGGGAGCGCTTTTCCTATTATAAGAGTTTGTTCCGGCTTGTCCTTTGCTACAAAAAGGATTGGGCCACCTTGCTGCACTTTATTTACTTTTGTTACTTGTTGCTCGTTACAATTTATCTTATTACAAAACTATCTGTTACCACTTATTTCAGTACTTGCAGAGAATACCTTGCTGAAAAACGCTTATCATTTCCTTCTGCTCCTCATTGGGTTCGACACTCTTACTTATCGAAAGGACTACAATAGATCCCCTATACTTGTGGGTCATCAAGACTCTTTTCTGGCACCGTTGCCGGGGAGTGTAGCGCCTTTGGTAGGTGGAATTTGGTAAGGAAAAATTTATATAGTGTGCTGAAATTTACTGTCACTTGTTACTATGGAAAGTAATTCTCTGAGGGTCTTGTTTGGGGTATCTTCACCCCGACCAGTAGAGCAAAGAGTTGCTCCACAACCTACTGAAGCTATTGAAAATGAAATTCCTTATGAGTATCCTTCGGGTATGATAGAAAAACTGCTAGCTAATCCTTTTACAGGAGATGGAACAAAGCATCCTGATGAACACCTAATATATGTGGATGAAGTTTGTGGATTATTTAAGCTTGCAGGTATACCCAATGATGTTGCTAAGAAGAAGGTCTTCCCTTTAGCTTTGAAGGGAGACGCATTGATATGGTATAGGCTATGTGATGATATGAGATCATGGGACTATAAAAGATTGAAGTTGGAATTTCATCAAAAGTATTACCCTATGCATCTTGTTCACCATGATCGCAATTATATATATAATTTCTGGCCTCGCGAAGGAGAAAGCATCGCTCAAGCTTGGGGGAGGCTTAAATTAATGTTATATTCATGCCCCAATCATGAGCTCTCGAGAGAAATAATTATGCAAAATTTATATGCTCGGCTTTCTGAAAACAATCGCACCATGCTCGATACTTCTTGTGATGGCTCTTTTATGATGAAGACTATTGAATTCAGATGGAATTTATTGGATAGAATTAAACGCAACTCCGAAGATTGGGACCTTGACGAAGGTAAGAAGTCAGGTATGACACCTAAGTTTGATTGTGTTAAATCTTTTATGGACACCGATATTTTCCGTAAGTTTAGCACTTAATATGGACTTGACTCTAAGATAGTAGCTTCTTTCTATGAATCTTTTGCTACTTATGTTGATCTCCCTAAGGAGAAGTGGTTTAAATATCATCCTCCCATAGAAGTAAAAGTAGCTGCACCTGTTAAAGTTGAAGAAAAGACAATCACTTATAATGATCCTATTGTTCCTACTTCTTATGTTGAGAAACCACCTTTCCCTGTTAGGATAAAGGATCATGCTAAAGCTTCAACTGTGGTTCGTAAAAGCAATATTAAAACATATACACCTCCTGAGCAAGTTAAAGTTGAACCTAATATTGCTATTGTTAAAGAACTCTTGTCTGATAATATAGATGGACATGTTATCCATTTCGAAGGTGAAACTGCTAGAATTGCTAAACCTTGTGCTAAAGATAAACATAGACCTGTGGTAGGCGTGCCTGCTATTGCTGTTAAGATAGGAGATCATTGTTATCATGGCTTATGTGATATGGGTGCCAGTGCTAGTGTTATACCTCATGAATTATACAAAGAAATTATGTATGATATTGCACCTGCAGAGTTAGAAGATATTGATGTCACAATTAAACTTGCCAATAGAGATACTATTTCACCAATTGGGATTGTTAGAGATGTTGAAGTCTTGTGTGGGAAAACTAAATATCCTGCTGATTTTCTTGTTCTTACTTCTCCGCAAGATAGCTTTTGTCCCATTATATTTGGTAGACCCTTCTTGAATACAGTTAATGCTAAGATAGACTGCAAAAAGAATGTTGTTACTATTGGCTTGGATGATATGGTTCATGAGTTTAATTTCTCTAAATTTAGTAAACAACATCGTGAGGAAGAATTACCTAGTCAGGATGAAATTATTGGTCTTGCTTCTATTGCTTTACCTCCTAGTGATCCTTTAGAACACTATTTGCTAGACCATGAAAATAATATGTTCATGAATGAAAGAAGGGAAATAGATGAAGTATTCTTTAAACAGGAACCTATTCTGCAACACAATTTGCCTGTTGAAATTTTAGGGGATCCTCCTCCACCCAAGGGTGATCCCGTGTTTGAGCTTAAACCGTTGCCTGATAATCTTAAATATGCTTATCTTGATGAAAAGAAGATATATCCTGTTATTATTAGTGCTAAACTTTCAGAGAATGAAGAAGAAAGATTATTGAAAACTCCGAAGAAGCATCGTGCTGCTATTGGATATACTCTTGATGATCTTAAGGGCATTAGTCCCACTCTATGTCAACATAAAATAAATTTGGAAGCAGATGCCAAACCAGTTCGTGATCCTCAACGACGTCTGAATCCTAAAATGAAAGAAGTGGTAAGAAAAGAAATACTTAAGCTTCTGGAGGCAGGTATAATCTATCCCGTTGCTGATAGTGAGTGGGTAAGTCTTGTCCATTGTGTCCCTAAGAAGGGAGGTATTACTGTTGTTCCTAATGATAAAGATGAATTGATTCCACAAAGAATTATCACAGGTTATAGGATGGTACTTGATTTCCGCAAATTAAATAAAGCTACTAAGAAAGATCATTACCCCTTAGCTTTTATTGATCAAATGCTAGAAACATTATGCAAACATACACACTATTGCTTTCTAGATGGTTATTCTGGTTTCTCTCAAATACCTGTGTCAGCTAGAGATCAATCTAAGACTACTTTTACATGCCCTTTTGGTACTTTTGCTTATAGATGTATGCCTTTTGGTTTATGTAATGCACCTGCTACCTTTCAAAGATGCATGATGGCTATATTTTCTGACTTTTGTGAAAAAATTTGTGAGGTTTTCATGGATGACTTTTCCTTCTATGGTTCTTCTTTTGATGATTGCTTGAGCAAGCTTGATCGAGTTTTGCAGAGATGTGAAGAAACTAATCTTGTCTTGAATTGGGAAAAGTGCCACTTTATGGTTAATGAAGGTATTGTCTTGGGGCACAAAGTTTCTGAAAGAGGTATTGAAGTTGATAAAGCCAAGGTTGATGCTATTGAAAAGATGCCATGTCCCAAGGACATCAAAGGTATAAGAAATTTCCTTGGTCATGCTGGATTTTAAAGGAGGTTCATTAAGGACTTCTCAAAAATTTCTCGGCCTCTCACTAATTTATTGCAAAAAGATATACCATTTGTCTTTGATGATGATTGTGTAGAAGCATTTGAAATACTTAAGAAAACATTAGTCTCTGCACCTGTTGTTCAGCCACCTGATTGGAATTTACCCTTTGAAATTATGTGTGATGCTAGTGATTATGCTGTAGGTGCTGTTCTAGGGCAAAGAGTTGATAAGAAATTAAATGTTATTCATTATGCTAGTAAGACTCTAGACAATGCTCAAAGAAATTATGCTACTACTGAAAAAGAACTTTTAGCAGTTGTATTTGCTTGTGATAAGTTCAGATCTTATATTGTTGATTCTAAAGTAACTATTCAAACTGATCATGCTGCTATTAAATACCTTATGGAAAAGAAAGATGCTAAACCTAGACTTATTAGATGGGTTCTCTTGCTACAAGAATTTGATTTGCATATTGTTGATAGAAAGGGAGCTGAGAACCCCGTTGCAGACAACTTGTCTAGGTTAGAAAATATTCTTGATGACTCACTACCTATTAATGATAACTTTCCTGATGAACAATTAAATGTTATAAATACTTTTCGTAGTACTCCATGTTATGCGGATTATGCTAATTATATTGTTGCTAAGTTTATACCACCTAGCTTCAGATACCAGCAAAAGAAAAAGTTTTTCTATGACTTGAGACATTACTTTCGGGATGACCCACATCTTTATAAAGCAGGAGTAGATGGTGTTATTAGACATTGTGTACCTGAGCATGAACAGGAACAGATCCTACGCAAGTGTCATTCCGAGTGTTATGGAGGACACCACGCTGGAGATAGAACTGCACATAAGGTACTTGTAACGCCCCGAGACCGTTGTGCCAGGTGTCTTCCAGTTATTCGCTATTCTTGCCATGTCTTTCGCTTGCGTGTTGCATCTTGTCATGTCATCATGTGCATTGCATCATCATGTTTTCAAAACTTACATTCGTTCGGGTCTCCACGTTCCTTCCGTTGTCCGTTCTGAGCCCAGACACACTTGCACGCGCCCGCGGCACGGTCCGAAACCCTCTCTGCTCAGTGCATCAAACCCCCCTCGCGCGCGTGCCCGAAAGCTGTCCCGGACCCAACCCGGACTGTCGCTACCGTTGTGTCCGGATCATCCCCAAACATCTACAAAATGTCAACATTTTCTTATTTGGCCTCCCTGGCTATTTTATTCGCGATCGTCCGATTTTGATCGGAGGGACGAGATAGCCTCTATCCTAATCCTTTGTAATATAAATAGTGAGCAACCCTAGAAATTAGGGATCTTGTCCCACCCATTCCGTGTCCACCGCCGCCACTATCTTCTTGGGGATCCGTGCTGCCCAATCTCCAGCCGCCACCCACACTCCCTCGAATCCTCCATCGAGCCAACCCCGGCTCCTCTGAGATCCATCCAGCAGCCCGACCCTCGCCGGAGATGAGTCCCGACAGCCCTGCTCCTTTCCCCTCTTGCTTCTCTTTCTCTCTCGTCTCACATCTCCTCTCTCTCTCTCTCTCTCAGGAACCTTTTCTTCGATCCATCGCCATGAAGTGCCACAGGAGCTCCGCCGCAAGTCCCAAGTCGCGCGTCGCCACCAGGGATCTGCCGGATGTGGCCTCTGCCCTAGGACCCGTGCCCGTGCCTCAGATCAGCCGCGTCGCCCTGGGTCCCCGTCAGCGTCGGCCCTCTTGTTCCTGCGTCGGACAGAGGAGCTCGACCCCTTCTTCCCGCTACGTTCTCTGCTTCTTCCTCGAGCCCGCAAGGGAGATGAGCACCCCTGCACCCTGCCGCCTGCAGGGACTGCAGCCATGTCGGCCTCTCGCCGGAGTCCTTCTCCTCGCCGCTGCCTCCCTGCAAGCATCGCCGCATCGCTTCCCTGCTTCCTCTTCACGCTCATGGTGCCCGTAGGTCGTCCGGCCCCTGCTACCGCGGATCCGGCGAGACCCTCCTCGAATACTGCGCCTGTGCCCTGGATCCGCCGACCCTGCCGCCTCCGGCGACGCCCTTTCGTTCCCCGCTGTTCCTCGTGTCGTCTCCATCCCGTGCGAGCCAGCGTCGCGTGCTCCAGCGTCGCTGCTCCTCTGTCTTTCCTGTCGAACAGAGGAGACGCGCCCCTAACATCCCCGCCTTGTGCGTCTGGGTCAACCAGCGCCAAGACAGGCCCAATGTGCCAGATCCGGCCCGCCTGGCCTCCCCCTCTTCAGCTGGGCCTTGGCCCTTGGTGAGTGCCCAGCCGCCCCCTGTATCGGCCCAGTTCCTTTTTTTTTCAGATCTGTGTTTTAGTATTTTTTTCAGAGACAACAGTTTTGCAGAAAACCCCCTAAAATTCATACATCTAATAACTAATTAACCGTGCATCGGATTAAAACAATTTATATATGAAATATGCTTAGTTTTTCATCTATTTTCATAATATGTCATTTCCATTCATGTTCAAAATGTTTAAAATGATGTTTTGTTAAATTTGCTCCTATGCCATGTTAAAATGCTTTAATTCATAACTAAATAACCATAGATCCATTTTAAATAAACTTTATATGTAAATGGGGTAGAAAAATAACTAGTTTAACATGGTGTACTCACTTTGCATGTTTAACAACCCTAAAATTGTGTTTAGGGCAGAACAGTACCAAACCTAAAATATGCACATGAGGAGTTTCCGGACTTGTTGTTTTGTTGTTCCGGCCTCATTTAAACTTGACTAGATAGGTAGTTTTACTTTGCTTCACCCTCTTGCCATGTATTAACAACATTTAATATTGTTGGGTACATAAACGAGATCGAACTAAATAACTTGAATGTGGTGTTTCGTCAATATGCAACTCGTTGCATATTGAGCTCCACTTAACTAGTAATTTTGTTTGTGCCCCTTGCCATGCCATGCCTCATTAAACCGGACATGCATCATACTTGGTTGTGCATCATGTCATGCTTATGTGGTGGTTGTTTACTATGTTGTTTGTTTCTTTCCAGGTTGTTTCCCTCGTTAGCTTCGATTCCGTTCCGGAGTTGTGAGGATCCGTTCGACTTCGTCCATTTGTCTTCTTCATGGACTCGTTCTTCTTCCTTGCGGGATTTCAGGCAAGATGACCATACCCTCGAAATCACTTCTATTTTTGCTTGCTAGATGCTCGCTCTTTTGCTATGCGTATGTTGCGATACCTATCACTTGCTCATCATGCCTCCCATGTTGTTGAGCCAAGCCTCTAACCCACCTCGTCCTAGCAAACCGTTGTTTGGCTATGTTACCGCTTTGCCCAGCCCCTCTTATAGCGTTGTTAGTTGCAGGTGAAGATTGGAGTTTGTTCCATGTTGGGATATCACAATATCTCTTATTTAATTAATGCATCTATATACTTGGTAAAGGGTGGAAGGCTCGGCCTTATGCCTGATGTTTTGTTCCACTCTTGCCGCCCTAGTTTCCTTCATATCGGTTTTATGTTCCCGGATTTTGCGTTCCTCATGCGGTTGGGTTATAATGGGAACCCCTTGACAGTTCGCCTTGAATAAAACTCCTCCAGCAAGGCCCAACATTGGTTTACCATTTGCCACCTAGCCTTTTCTTTCCCTTGAGTCGGCCGGCTCAAGGGTCATCTTTATTTAAACCCCCTCGGGCCAGTGCTTCTCTAAGTGTTGGTCCAACTGAGCGATGTCCGAGGCTACCAGGGGCAACTTTGGGCTGGCTTACCCGACGTCTTGCTCATCCAGTGTGCCCTGAGAACGAGATATGTGCAGCTCCTATCGGGATTTGTTGGCACAGCTGGGTGGCTTTGCTGGTCTTGTTTTACCATTGTCGAAATGTTTTGTAACTGGGATTCCGAGTCTGATCGGGTCTTCCCGCTAGAAGGAATATCTTTCGTTGACTGTGAGAGCTTGTGATGGGCTAAGTTGGGACACCCCTGCAGGGATTTGAACTTTGGAAAGCCGTGCCTGCGGTTATGGGCAGATGGGAATTTGTTAATGTCCGGTTGTAGAAAACCTGAAGTTAACCTTAATTAAATGCATCAACCGCATGTGTAACCGTGATGGTCTCTTCTCGGCGGAGTCCGGGAAGTGAACACGGTGTTGGAGTAATGCTTGACGTAGGTTGTTCTAGGATCACTTCTTGATCATAGTTGTTCGACCATGCTTTTGCCTTCTCTTCTCGCTCTCATTTGCGTATGTTAGCCACCAAATATGCTAGTCGCTTGCTGCAGCTACACCTCATACCTTTTACCCTACCTATAAGCTTAAATAGTCTTGATCGCAAGGGTGCGAGATTGCTGAGTCCCCGTGACTCACGGTTTACTTCCAAAACTAGTTTGCAGGTTTCCGATGTTACCGGGTAGGTGACACAACCAAGCTCAAGGAGTAGCTCGATGAAGATTTTGTCCTTTGTGTTGTTTCACTCTAGTTGATCAGTAGTGGAGCCCAGTTGGGACGATCGGGGATCTGTGTAGCATTTGGGGTAGTCTTCTTCTATTTTGGTTCCGTAGTCGAAACTTGATTGTATCTGGATGATGTAATGCTTTATTCATGTATTGTGTGAAGTGGCGATTGTAAGCCAACTATGTATCTCTTTTCCCTTATGTATTACATGGGTTGTGTGAAGATTACCTCACTTGCGACATTGCTTTCAATGCGGTTATGTCTCTAAGTCGTGCTTCGACACGTGGGAGATATAGCCGCACCGAGGGCGTTACAAGTTGGTAAGGATGCTTTCCAAGTTCAATTGTGGTAGGAGTTGTCATTTTTCTTCTCCGTTCTTTTGTTCTGATGATCTACCTTTGATTCTTTCATCCGGAGGCATTGTGATGTTGCTCTTTTCAACCCATCATCTCGTTTTCTCAAAGATCATGTTCTTTTCGTGCTTATCCATTTAACCGGAGTGTCATGCCCTGTTTTCAAGTTCTTCCCATTCTGTCAAGTTTTGGCTCCCTTCTTAACCGGAGTGCCATCTGAAATCGTTCTTACCCATTGTGCCATTCTTTCAATAGTTCCGGAGGCAGTGTGTGGTTGATTTATCAAGTGTCCTCTCACCTTGTCTATTTCATGCTCAAATTCTTTCATGTACGGTCGGAGTGCTGCCCAAATTACATCATTCTTATTCCTTCTCTATCTTATTTAACCGGAGTGTTGTGTTTATCATTCCTCTTCTAACCGGAGTCTCATCGAAATGCTTTCATTTTGCCAAGTTCATATGATTGCCTTCCATTTCCAACCGGAGTGTTGTCGTTATTGATCCCTATCGTTCCTTTTACATCTCGTTTATACTGGAGTGCCTGCATATACTTCTTGTCCATTGCAACCCCATTCTTATGTTTTTTCAACCTACAAGGGTCTAGTAAGGTTCCTTGTTCCTCTTCTCTAACGGAGGTTTCAACTTTGTTCATCTCCGTTCTATTCTTTCTTTCAAGTTTTTTAACCTTTCAAGGTTCGTGGTTTCACTCGTTTGTCAAAAAAGCAACTTAGTTTTACCTCTTCTCTTTCTCTTCCGTTTTCTCTCCGGTGCCATTCTAGATCTCGGGACGAGATCCTCTCGTAGTGCTGGAGTGTTGTAACGCCCCGAGACCGTTGCGCCAGGTGTCTTCCAGTTATTCGCTGTTCTTGCCATGTCTTTCGCTTGCGTGTTGCATCTTGTCATGTCATCATGTGCATTGCATCATCATGTTTTCAAAACTTGCATTCGTCCGGGTCTCCACGTTCCTTCCGTTGTCCGTTCTGAGCCCAGACACACTTGCACGCGCCCGCGGCACGGTCCGAAACCCCCCTCGCGCGCGCGCCCAAAAGCTGTCCCAGACCCAACCCGAACTGTCGCTACCGTTGTGTCTGGATCATCCCCTAACATCTACAAAACGTCACCGTTTTCTTATTTGGCCTCCCTAGCTATTTTATTCGCGATCGTCTGATTGTGATCCGAGGGACGAGATAGCCTCTATCCTAATCCTTTGTAATATAAATAGTGGGCAACCCTAGAAATTAGGGATCTTGTCCCACCCATTCCGTGTCCACCGCCACCACTCTCTTCTTGGGGATCCGCGCTGCCCAATCTCCAGCCGCCACCCACACTCGCTCGAATCCTCCATCGAACCAACCCCGGCTCCTTTGAGATCCATCTAGCCGCCCGACCCTCGCCGGAGATGAGTCCCGACAGCCCTTCTCCTTTCCCCTCTTGCTTCTCTTTCTCTCTCATCTCACATCTCCTCTCTCTCTCAGGAACCTTTTCTTCGATCCATCGCCATGAAGTGCCACAGGAGCTCCGCTGCAAGTCCCAAGCCGCGCGTCGCCACCAGGGATCCGCCGGACGTGGCCTCTGCCCTAGGACCCGTGCCCGTGCCTCGGATCAGCCGTGTCGCCCTGGGTCCCCATCAGCGTCGGCCCTCTTGTTCCTGCGCCGGACAGAGGAGCTCGACCCCTTATTCCCGCTACGTTCTCTGCTTCTTCCTCGAGCCCGCAAGGGAGACGAGCACCCCTGCACCCTGCCGCCTGCAGGGACTGCAGCCATGTCAGCCTCTCGCCGGAGTCCTTCTCCTCGCCGCTGCCTCCTTGCAAGCGCCGCGGCATCGCTTCCCTACTTCCTCTTCGCGCTCATGGCGCTCGGAGCTCGTCCGTCCCCTGCCACCGCGGATCCGGCGAGACCCTCCTCGAATACTGCGCCTGTGCCCTGGATCCGCCAACCCTGCCGCCTCCGGTGACGCCCTTTCGTTCCCCGCTATTCCTCGTGTCGTCTCCAACCCGCGCGAGCTAGCGTCGCATGCTCCAGCGCCGCTGCTCCTCTGTCTTTCCTGTCGAACAGAGGAGACGTGCCCGTAACCTCCGCGCCTCGTGCGTCTGGGTCAGCCAGCGTCAAGCCAGACCCAATGCGCCAGATCCGGCCCGCCTGGCCTTCCCCTCTTCAACAGGGCCTTGGCCCTTGCTGAGTGCCCAGCCGCCCCCTGTATCGGCCCAGTTCCTATTTTTTTCAGATCTGCGTTTTAGTATTTTTTCAGAGACAACATTTTTGCAGAAAACCCCCTAAAATTCATACATCTAATAACTAATTAACCGTGCATCGGAATAATACAATTTATATATGAAATATGCTTAGTTTTTCATCTATTTTCATTATATGTCATTTCCATTCATGTTCAAAATGTTTAAAATGATGTTTGGTTAAATTTGCTCCTATGCCATGTTAAAATGCTTTAAGTCATAACTAAATAACCATAGCTCCATTTTAAATAAACTTTATATGTAAATGGGCTAGAAAAATGCCTAGTTTAACATGGTGTACTCACTTTGCATGTTTAACAACCCTAAAATTGTGTTTAGGGAAGAACAGTACCAAACCTAAAATATGCACATGAGGAGTTTCCAGACTTGTTGTTTTGTTGTTCCGGCCTCATTTAAACTTGACTAGATAGGTAGTTTTACTTTGCTTCACCCTCTTGCCATGTTTTAACAACATTTAATATTGTTGGGTACATAAACGAGATCGAACTAAATAACTTGGATGTGGTGTTTCGTCAATATGCAACTCGTTGCATATTGAGCTCCACTTAACTTGTAATTTTGTTTGTGCCCCTTGCCATGCCATGCCTCATTAAACCGGACATGCATCATACTTGGTTGTGCATCATGTCATGCTTATGTGGTGGTTGTTTACTATGTTTTTTGTTTCTTTCCGGGTTGTTTCCCTCGTTGGCTTCGATTCCGTTTCGGAGTTGTGAGGATCTGTTCGACTTCGTCCATTTGTCTTCTTCATGGACTCGTTCTTCTTCCTTGCGGGATTTCAGGCAAGATGACCATACCCTCGAAATCACTTCTATCTTTGCTTGCTAGATGCTCACTCTTTTGTTATGCCTATGCTGCGATACCTATCACTTGCTTATCATGCCTCCCATGTTGTTAAGCCAAGCCTCTAACCCACCTCGTCCTAGCAAACCGTTGTTTGGCTATGTTACCGCTTTGCTCAGCCCCTCTTATAGCGTTGTTAGTTGCAGGTGAAGATTGGAGTTTGTTCCATGTTGGAACATGGATATTTTGTTGGGATATCACAATATCTCTTATTTAATTAATGCATCTATATACTCGATAAAGGTTGGAAGGCTCGGCCTTATGCCTGGTGTTTTGTTCCACTCTTGCCGCCCTAGTTTCCGTCATATCGGTGTTATGTTCCCGGATTTTGCATTCCTCATGCGGTTGGGTTATAATGGGAACCCCTTGACAGTTCGCCTTGAATAAAACTCCTCCAGCAAGGCCCAACATTGGTTTTACCATTTGCCACCTAGCCTTTTCTTTCCCTTGAGTCGGCCGGCTCAAGGATCATCTTTATTTAACCCCCCGGGCCAGTGCTTCTCTAAGTGTTGGTCCAACTGAGTGATGTCCGAGGCTACCAGGGGCAACTCTAGGCTGGCTTACCCGACGTCTTGCTGATCCGGTGTGCCCTGAGAACGAGATATGTGCAGCTCCTATCGGGATTTGTCGGCAGAGCTGGGTGGCTTTGCTGGTCTTGTTTTACCATTGTCGAAATGTCTTGTAACCGGGATTCCGAGTCTGATCGGGTCTTCCCGCTAGAAGGAATATCCTTTGTTGATCATGAGAGCTTGTGATGGGCTAAGTTGGGACACCCCTGCAGGGATTTGAACTTTCGAAAGCCGTGCCCGCTGTTATGGGCAGATGGGAATTTGTTAATGTCCGGTTGTAGAAAGCCTGAAGTTAACCTTAATTAAAATGCATCAACCGCGTGTGTAACCGTGATGGTCTCTTCTCGGCGGAGTCTGGGAAGTGAACACGGTGTTGGAGTAATGCTTGACGTAGGTTGTTCTAGGATCACTTCTTGATCATAGTTGTTCGACCGTGCTTTTGCCTTCTCTTCTCGCTCTCATTTGCGTATGTTAGCCACCAAATATGCTACTCGCTTGCTGCAGCTCCACCTCATACCTTTTACCCTACCTATAAGCTTAAATAGTCTTGATCGCAAGGGTGCGAGATTGCTGAGTCCCCGTGACTCACGGTTTACTTCCAAAACTAGTTTGCAGGTTTCCGATGTTACCGGGTAGGTGACACAACCAAGCTCAAGGAGGAGCTCGATGAAGATTTTGTCCTTTGTGTTGTTTCGCTCTAGTTGATCAGTAGTGGAGCCCAGTTGGGACGATCGGGGATCTGTGTAGCATTTGGGGTAGTCTTCTTCTATTTTGGTTCCGTAGTCGGAACTTGATTGTATCTGGATGATGTAATGCTTTATTCATGTATTGTGTGAAGTGGCGATTGTAAGCCAACAATGTATCTCTTTTCCCTTATGTATTACATGGGTTGTGTGAAGATTACCTCACTTGCGACATGGCTTTCAATGCGGTTATGCCTCTAAGTCGTGCTTCGACACGTGGGAGATATAGCCGCATCGAGGGCGTTACGGTACTGCAATCTGGTTTTTATTGGCCTACTCTCTTCAAGGATGCCCGTAAGTTTGTCTTGTCTTGTGATGAATGTCAAAGAATTGGTAATATTAGTAGACGTCAAGAAATGCCTATGAATTATTCTCTTGTTATTGAACCGTTTGATGTATGGGGCTTTGATTATATGGGACCTTTTCCTGCCTCTAATGGATACACACATATTCTAGTTGCTGTTGATTAAGTTACTAAGTGGGTAGAAGCTATTCCAACTATTAGTGCTGATCATAACACTTCTATTAAAATGCTTAAAGAAGTTATTTTTCCGAGGTTTGGAGTCCCTAGATATTTAATGACTGATGGTGGCTCACACTTTATTCATGGTGCCTTCCGTAAAAATGCTTGCTAAATATGATGTTAATCATAGAATTGCATCTCCTTATCACCCACAGTCTAGTGGTCAAGTAGAATTGAGCAATAGAGAGCTCAAATTAATTTTGCAAAAGACTGTTAATAGGTCTAGAAAGAATTGGTCTAAAAAACTTGATGATGCATTATGGGCATATAGAACTGCATACAAAAATCCTATGGGTATGTCTCCGTATAGAATCGTTTATGGAAAAGCATGTCACTTACCCCTCGAACTAGAACATAAGGCATATTGGGCTATTAAAGATCTTAACTATGATTTCAAACTTGCCGGTGAGAAGAGGTTATTTGATATTAGCTCACTTGATGAATGGAGAACCCAGGCTTATGAAAATGCCAAGTTGTTTAAAGAGAAAGTTAAAAGATGGCATGACAAAAGGATACAAAAGCGTGAGTTTAATGTAGGTGATTATGTATTGCTATACAACTCTCGTTTAAGATTTTTCACAGGAAAACTTCTCTTCAAATGGGAAGGCCCCTATGTCATCGAAGAGGTCTATCGTTCCAGTGCCATAAAAATCAACAACTTCGAGGGCACAAATCCGAAGGTGGTAAACGGTCAAAGAATTAAACATTATATCTCAGGTAATCCCATAAATGTTGAAACCAATATTATTGAAACCGTAACCCCGGAGGAATACATAAGGGACACTTTCCGGAATATTTCAGACTCCGAAAAGGAATAGGTATGTGGTACGGTAAGTAAACCGACTGCAAAACAATTTTTAAGGCAATATTTCTCCGTTTTGGAATATTTAGAAAAATAGAAAAATAAGTAGCAGTCTGGGAAGGACACGAGGGTGGTGGGCGCGCCCTACCCCCCTGGGCGCGCCCCTACCTCGTGAGCACCTCGTGTGCCTTCCGGACTCCGTTTTCTTGCACAATATGTATTTTGGTCGGTAAAAATTCATTATATATTCTCCCGAAGGTTTTGACTCCCGTATCATGCAAATTTTCTCTGTTTTCGTTTCGAGCTGTCTCGTTGCAGATTAAATCAACATGTCTTCCCAAGATTCGGAACGAGAAAGCTATGTGGATGATTACTTAGAAAATCCCAAGGTCTATGGAGATGTGGAACACGATGGATGGACCGCGGAGGAAGAAGAGGACTATGAACTCAAAGGGAAGGAGGAGACGAGCTCAGATGAAGATGAAGCACCATTACCTCAACCTGGGGACATGCACAGGGAGTTCGGAAAGACAAGTCTCCCTGATAGGGTAAAGAAACCCAAGCTCGAGTTTATCCCTTTTCGTCTCTTGCAGGAAAATAAGCAGGACCTATGCAAAAAGATATTAACCCTGGAGTGGGAGATTGATGATCTGAGGGATCAAAATGCCGTCCTCAAGCGCAAATTAAGGGAGAAGTATAAGCCATCAACTAAGCCAACAACACCACCACCTTCTTCACCAACAAAGAAGGAGACATAATCACATGGGTATGGGCACTCCCCTTGGCAACTGCCAAGCTTGCGGGAGGTGCCCCGGTATCGTATCACCATCACAACTCCTATCTTTATCGTTTTTCTTAGTTCGATACTATTAGTAGTATCTTGATCTAGTAGAATAAAGTTTATGGCCTGATCTAGTTTTGAGTTTTGCTTTATGATCTCTATTTGTAATCGAGTCCGTGAGCTATATATAATAAAGATTAGTGTTGAGTCAAGGGCTTGATTATTTTGCCATGATCTTGGGTGAATAATAGAAAAAGAAGAAAAGAACAAAAAGAAAGAAAAAGGTTCATATTGATCTTATTGAGAGTAATGACTTCACATAGAAAGAGTATGATGATTAAAAGTTGTTGGGAGTTGGCAGACATAGCTTTGGTCATTGTTGCAATTAATAGGAAGTAATAAGGAAAGAGAGGTTTTCACATATAGATATATTATCATTGACATCTTTTATGATTGGGAGCACTCATTAAAATATGACATGCTAAAGAGTTGATGTTGGACAAGGAAGACAACGTAATGAGTTATGTCTTTCTTATATCTGAGATAAAGTATGTTGTCATGGATCCTCTAACTTGTTGAGCTTGCCTTTCCCCCTCATGCTAGCCAAATTCTTAGCACCAAGTAGAAATACTACTTGTGCTTCCAAAATCCCTAAACCAGTTTTGCCATGAGAGTCCACCATATCTACCTATGGATTGAGTAAGATCCTTCAAGTAAGTTGTAATCGGTGCAAAGCAATAAAAATTGCTCTAAATATGTATGATTGATTGGTGTGGGAGAAATAAGCTTTATACGATCTTGTGATGTGGAAGTAATAAAAGCGACAGACCGCATAATAAAGGTTCATATCACAAGGGGCAATATAAAGTGACGTTCTTTTGCATTGAGATTTTATGCATCCAACCATAAAAGCGCATGGCAACCTCTGCTTCCCTCTGCGAAGGGCCTATCTTTTATTATTATCCTCTACCTTATGTAAGAGTCATGGTGATCTTCACCTTTTCTTTTTCATTTTATCCTTTGGCAAGCTCAGCATGTTGGAAAGAACATGATATATA
>NC_041388.1:133454987-133489672 GCF_002162155.2 Triticum dicoccoides | reverse complement strand
CTATAAGCCCCTATCTTTCTCTCTGTCCGACTAAAACTCTGTAACCACAAGTATTGCATGAGTGTTAGCAATTATGGAGGACTAAATGATAGTTGAGTATGTGGACTTGCTTTTTAGCTCTGACATAGACTCTTTCCGATGTTATGATAAATTGCAATTGCTTCAATGACTGAGATTATGGTTTGCCGGAGCCCAATAAGGTTTATGATTTATACGCTTGCATTGTGAACAGATCATCACTTGAACATAAGTAATCATATGATAAAATCTATATATGTTGCTATTATGAAGAATAATCATGATGCCTTTATGTCCGTATTTTATTTTTATCGATGCCTCTACCTCTAAACATGAGGACATATTTATTGTTATCGGCTTTTCGCTTGAGGACAAGCGAGGTCTAAGCTTGGGGGAGTTGATACGTCCATTTTGCATCATGCTTTTATATCAATATTTATTGCATTATGGGCTGTTATTTTACTTTATGTCACAATACTTATGGCTATTCTCTCTTATTTTACAAGGTTTACATGAAGAGGGAGAATGCCGGTAGCTGGAATTCTGGGCTGGAAAAGGAGCAAATATTAGAGACCTATTCTGCGCAACTCCAAAAGTCCTGAAACTCCACGGAACGTCTTAAAATAAATAAAGAAAAATCCTCGCCAAAGATGAAGGCCAGGGGGCCCACACCCTGCTCATGAGGGTGGCCCCCCCTAGGGCACGCCCCCTACCTCGTGGGCCCCCTGGTGGCTCTCCGACGTCCATCTTCTCCTATATGAAGTCTTTCGATGTGAAAAAAAATAGAAAGGAACCTTTCGGGAAGAGACTCCGCCGCCATGAGGCGGAACCTTGGCGGATCCAATCTAGAGCTCCGTCAGGGTTGTTCTGCCGGGGAAACTTCCCTCCCGGAGGGGGAAATCATCACCATCGTCATCACCAATGCTCCTCTCATAGGGATAGGGCAATCTCCATCAACATCTTCACCAGCACCATCTCATCTCCAAACCCTAGTTCATCTCTTGTATCCAATTCTTGTCTCAAAGTCCAGGATTGGTGCTAGTAGGTTGCTAGTAGTGTTGATTACTCCTTGTAGTCGATGCTAGTTGGTTTATTTGGTGAAAGATCATATGTTCAGATCCTATATGCATATTATTACCCCTCTGATTATGAACATGAATATGCTTTGTGAGTAATTACGTTTGTTCCTGAGGACAAGGGAGAAGTCTTGCTATTAGTAGTCATGTGAATTTGGTATTTGTTTGATATTTTGATAAGATGTATGTTGTCTAGCCTCTAGTGGTGTTATGTGAACGTCGACTACATAATACTTCACCATTATTTGGGCCTAGAGGAAGGCATTGGGAAGTAATAAGTAGATGATGGGTTGCTAGAGTGATAGAAGCTTAAACCATAGTTTATGCGTTGCTTCGTAAGGGGCTGATTTGGATCCATATGTTTCATGCTATGGTTAGGTTTACCTTAATACTTTTGTTGTAGTTGCGGATGCTTGCAATAGAGGTTAATCATAAGTGGTATGCTTGTTCAAGTAAGAACAGCACCCAAGCACCGGTCCACCCACATATCAAATTATCAAAGTATCGAACGTGAATCATATGAACGTGATGAAAACTAGCTTGACGATATTCCCATGTGTCCTCGGGAGCGCTTTTCCTATTATAAGAGTTTGTTCCGGCTTGTCCTTTGCTACAAAAAGGATTGGGCCACCTTGCTGCACTTTATTTACTTTTGTTACTTGTTGCTCGTTACAATTTATCTTATTACAAAACTATCTTTTACCACTTATTTCAGTACTTGCAGAGAATACCTTGCTGAAAACCGCTTATCATTTCCTTCTGCTCCTCGTTGGGTTCGACACTCTTACTTATCGAAAGGACTACGATAGATCCCCTATACTTGTGGGTAATCACTTAGGCTTTTGGTTGTCCTTGAATATTACCTTGGGGGTGCCTTGGGCATCTCCAAGCTTAGGCTCTTGCCACTCCTTATTCCATAGTCCATCGAATCTTTAGCCAAAACTTGAAAACTTCACAACACAAAACTTAACAGAAAACTCGTAAGCTCCGTTAGCGAAAGAAAACAAAACACCACTTCAAGGTATGGTAATGAACTCATTCTTTATTTATATTGGTGTTAAAACTACTGTATTCCAACTTATCTATGGTTTATAAACTGTTTTACTAGCCATAGATTCATCAAAATAAGCAAACAACACACGAAAAACAGAATCTGTCAAAAACAGAACAGTCTGTAGTAATCTGTAACTAATGCAAACTTCTGGAACCCCAATAATTCTAAAATAAATTGCTGGACGTGCGGAATTTATCTATTAATCATCTTCAAAAAGAATTAACTAAATATCACTCTCCAATAAAAAATGGCAGCAAATCTCGTGAGCACTAAAGTTTCTATTATTTACAGCAAGATCAACAAGACTTTCCCCAAGTCTTCCCAACGGTTCTACTTGGCACAAATACTAATTTAAAACATAAAACCACATCTAAACAGAGTCTAGATGAATTATTTATTACTAAACAGGAGCAAAAAGTAAGTAACAAAAATAAAGTTGGGTTGCCTCCAAACAAGCGCTATCGTTTAAAGCCCCTAGCTAGGCATGATGATTTCAATGATGCTCACATAAAGGGTATGAATTGAAACATAAAGAGAGCATCATGAAGAATATGACTAGCACACTTAAGTATAACCCACTTCCTATGCATAGGGATTTTGTGAGGAAACAACTTGTGGGAACAAGAATCAACTTGCATAGGACAGCAAAACAAGCATAACTTCAAAACTTTAAGCACATAAAGAGGAAACTTGATATTATTGCAATTCCTACAAGCATATGTTCCTCCCTCATAATAATTTTCATTAGCATCATGAATGAATTCAATAATATAACCAGCACCTAAAGCATTCTTTTCATGATCTACAAGCATAGAAAATTTACTACTCTCCACATAAGCAAAATTCTTCTCATTCGGAATAGTGGGAGTATCATAAGAGACTTGAATACAATAAATTGTTTCCACATTAAAAGAGTAATGTTCAGAAAAAGGGTAATCATAATCATGACAAGTTTTATAAATATAATCATCACTACTTTTTATAGCATATGTATCATCACAATACTTATCATAAGTAGGAGGCATGCTATCATCATTATAAATTTGCATATCAAAACTTGGGAGACTAAAAATATCATCTTCATTAAGCGTAGTATACCCAAGCTTGGGACAAACATTAATTGCAGCAAATATATTCTCAAAAACATCATCTTCATCAAACATATCATCCCCAAGCTTGGGCTTTTTCATATCATAAGCATAATCACTCTCATCATTAATAGTATAGATAGCACCAATAGTATAGCAATTATCATATTCTTCCAAGCAAGTGCCAAAAAGATTTTCAAGATCATAAGAAGTATCATTATCTTCCACAATTATATTTTCACGAGGCACAATAGTAATAGGAGCAGCACTATTTGGGAAAGACATCTTTTTACCTCTCTTCCTTTTTCTTTTCTTCTTCTTCACCACATCATGTGTGGGTTCAATCCTCTTTTTGGAGCTCCTTATTAATTAGATTGGTTGAATAGGAGGCCCCTCCTCGTTACCTGATTCATCATAAGAAATAATAGGAGAATATTGGGAAGTCTCTTCCCTTTCATTAGTGTTCTCTTCATCTTCTATTTGCTTTCTTTTCTTTATGTAATTGGCAATATAAGGATTTTCAATGCAATTCACCGCACAATACATATAAATCTTCTCTAGATCAAAATCAAGAAATCTATCAAGATTAAACTTTGGAATACCCTCAGTTATACTTTCATTTCCTCATACCCCAAAAGAAGACTAAGCTCTTTATGATGCTCAAGGGTAATCAAATTATCACAAATTTTGGATACGATTCGGTCATGAAACAATTTGCATTGGAGATTTAAATGACCATGTTCATTGCAAAGTTCACAAGGGGTGTGAAAAATATTGAATTTTTTAGCACAATCATCAAGACTTTCTTGCAACAATTTAGTTTCTAAATACTTATGACTCTTGCAATATCTATCTTCCCTATTTGGTGTATACTTGCAAACGCAATGCACTCCACAAAAATTGACATGTTTATAGGAGACATTTTCATCATAACTAGTGCAATCATCATTAGTACTATGGATATTCAAGGAGTTCATACTAACAACATTGCAATCATGCTCATCATTCAAATATTTAGTGCCAAACATTTTAATGCATTCTTCTTCTAACACTTCGGCACAATTTTCCTTTCCATCATACTCACGAAAGATATTAAAAAGATGAAGCGTATGAGATAAACTCAATTCCATTTTTTTTGTAATTTTCTTTTATAAACTAAACTAGTGATAAAACAAGAAACTAAAAGACTCGATTGCAAGATCTAAAGATATACCTTCAAGCACTCACCTCCCAGGCAACGGCGCTAGAAAAGAGCTTGATGTCTACTACACAACCTTCTTCTTGTAGACGTTGTTGGGCCTCCAAGTGCAGAGGTTTGTAGGACAGTAGTAAATTTCCCTCAAGTGGATGACCTAAGGTTTATCAATCCGTAGGAGGTGTAGGATGAAGATGGTCTCTCTCAAGCAACCCTGCAACCAAATAACAAAGAGTCTCTTGTGTCCCCAACACACCCAATACAATGGTAAATTGTATAGGTGCACTAGTTCGGCGAAGAGATGGTGATACAAGTCGTATATGGATAGTAGATAAAGGTTTTTGTAATATGAAAATATAAAAACAGCAAGGTAACCAATGATAAAAGTGAGCATAAACGGTATTGCAATGCATTGAAACAAGGCCTAGGGTTCATTCTTTCGCTAGTGCAAGTTCCCTCAACAATAATAACATAATTGGATCGCATAACTATCCCTAAACATGCAACAAAGAGTCACTCCAAAGTCACTAATAGCGGAGAACAAACAAAGAGATTATGGTAGGTTATGAAACCACCTCAAAGTTATTCTTTCCAATCAATCCGTTGGGCTATTCCTATAAGTGTCACAAACAACCCTAGAGTTCGTACTAGAATAACACCTTAAGACACAAATCAACCAAAACCCTAATGTCACCTAGATACTCCAATGTCACCTCAAGTATCCGTGGGTATGATTATACGATATGCATCACACAATCTCAGATTCATCTATTCAACCAACACATAGAACCTCAAAGAGTACCCCAAGTTCCTACCGGAGAATCACGACGAAAACGTGTGCCAACCCCTATGCATAGGTTCATGGGCGGAACCCGTAAGTTGATCACCAAAACATACATCAAGTGAATCACGTGGTATCCCATTGTCAGCACAGATACGCACGTCAAGACATACATCAAGTGTTCTCAAATCTTTAAAGACTCAATCCGATAAGATAACTTCAAAGGGGAAACTCAATCCATTACAAGAGAGTAGAGGGGGGAGAAAACATCATAAGATCCAACTATAATAGCAAAGCTCGCGATACATCAAGATCATATCAGCTCAAGAACACAAGAGAGAGAGAGAGAGAGAGAGATCAAACACATATCTACTGGTACATACCCTCAACCCCGAGGGAGAACTACTCCCTCCTCATCATGGAGAGCACCGGGATGATGAAGATGGCCACCGGAGAAGGATTACCCCCTCCGACAGGGTGCCAGAATGGGTCTAGATTTGTTTTCGGTGGCTACGGATTGCCCCCTACCTCGTGGACTCCTCGAAGCTTCCCTTACATGGACTCCAAGTCTCCCGGGTTGCTTTCCTTCCAAAAATAAATTCCGTGAAGTTTCAGGTCAATTGGACTCCGTTTGATTTTCCTTTTCTGCGATACTCTAAAACAAGGAAAAACAGAAACTGGCACTGGGCTCTGGGTTAAAATGTTAGTCCCAAAAATCATATAAAATAGCATATAAATGCATATAAAACATCCAAGGTTGATAATATAGGAGCATGGAACAATCAAAAATTATAGATACGATGGAGACGTATCACCGAGGTTCGGGCCGCGGAGACGCGTAAAACCCTAGTCCTGCTTTGATGTATATTTGAATGTTCTTGAGTTATTGAACTAGCTGCGGTGTGTGTCTAGATCCAAAGATCCAAATCCCTCTCCAGTATGCCTCGGGCCTCCTGTTATAGCCAAAAAGGGGTCGCCACAGTGGCACACAGGAGGTGGAAAGGTGTATAGTGGTTGAGTCTATCCTTTGGCACCGTCGGACAAATGCATTTAATGCGCTGCTGACAAATGCAAGGAAGCTCGTCCCAGCTATCGCCTGGCTCCGACGCGCGTCCGAGCTAACGAGGCATTGTAGCGCCACGTTGGCTGGCTGCTGGGCTGGCGTGGTGGCGGAGTCTTCACGAAGATCTGCATGCCACCACGCAGATGCCTGCCCAGCTGGTTGAGCTAGCAGCTGCATGGGAGCGACGGTGGAGTCTTGGCAGCTGTAGGCCTGGCTGCAGCCCCGCAGATGTCCTTGGCAAGGGTCTTGCCGGGGGCCCATCAAGGGTCTTGTCATGGCACCACGGTCGTCCCCGGCAAGGATCTTGCCGGGGGTCTCGTGGATTTCGTTGGCAAGGATCTTGCCAACGATCGTCGTCTTCTGGTCCTCATTTGATCTTGTATATTTATGATCTCCACAAAGATCTACATGTCACCATGGATGTGCCTCCCGAGACTTGGTTCCGATGTGGGTGATGGCGTTGGAACCCCTTGTCTCAAGGGCGGCGCGTTGTGCTGGCATTGGGCAAGTTGCCCCGGCAAGGTTCTTGCCGGAGCTGCGGAGGCTGCCCCGGCAAGGGTCTTGCCAGGGGAGTACACCTTGCCCTCTTGCTCTCTGTGCCTCTAGCCTTGCCGTTGCTTCGGTCGTCTCATGCTCCGGCTTCCCCCCTCTGCCCTGCTCACTACGGCCATGGGCGCGACTCTAACTGCCCGTGCACAAGTAAAGGGGTACAACGGGGAGCCCCTACTTTTGTACACCGACAGGAGCCCCCGGGCCTGGGCCACACATAAGCGCGACACGTTGTTGGGCTAGGCTCAGAATGGTGCGCGGGCATGCGGGGCGGATTTTTACCTGTAGTAACTCCTTCGCTCACTGCGCTTCCCCACGACCCATGTTGAGCGCGCGACGTGGAGGGTCATGCGTGGGCCGGTTTCCGCACGCATGCGTCATGTCGCAGTAAATGGTAAAGAGGCGGCTCGCGCCTTCCCCATAAAAAGAGGAAAACGTAGAGGCGCGACTCATTTACTAAGTGGACTCGGGTCGCGGTCTTCAAGGCACCCGCGCCCCACGATCACAGGGTGGAGAACGGTCGACTCACCCGTCCCCTTGATTTCTGCTTGCTCGCCACGTGTCCCCCATGCCCCCAAGGTGGCAGGCGGTGGACGTGCAGGGGGGCACGTGCCTTAAATAACGTGGCGGGAAACTGGACCGTCGCTGATTGGACTAGCGGGTCGGTCTCGATTCCCTGCGCCCTGACCCCGCCCCTTTATAAGAAGGGGGTGGGGGATGGCATCCCACAATCTTTCATCATCCCTCTCCTTCCACTTCGGCTCCGTTCTTTCATCTATGATGGCGAGAGGGGACGCCAGCCCTTCGACGATGGCGGCGAGGGTCTCTGCTCGACAGCGCGTCCCTCCCTCCCAAGAGCTCGCGGCGGCGGAGCTGGCCACGAGAGGAAGGGGGAGGGGCGAGGCCGATGTCGGTGTGGCGCTCGGGGAAGAGGGGGACGGGGCGGCGGGCGGCCTTGCCTCCGCCAGTAATGCCTCCCCCAATGGAGGGCCACGTCGGGGACCAGCCTCGTGAGTTCTTCATCAGGCTGCGCCGGCCATCGCGCCGTCGCCTTCGTCTCCCTGCTCCATTTGCCCGGGAGATGGAGCTCGATCCGCCCCAGACCCTGAGGCTGCATATGAGGGGTTGCGGGAACGGTGGCACGCAGGTTGACGTCGACTTTCCCGCCCCTCACATCATGTACCTCCGTCGTGGATGGAAGACTTTTGCTCGTATCCATAGCCTAACAGCGGGGCTCGTTCTCTATTTCAAATTAATGGAGAACGGCCTGCTCTCTGTCAAGGTCTTTGGAGACTCCGGAACTCGCCTAAAGTGCTGCGTGGAGAGCTCCTCCGATGACGAAGAATCTTCCTCAAGCAGGAGTGACGAGGAGGACAGTGACAGTGACGACGAGGGTGTTGAGCGGGGGAACGCCAACTCTGACTGACCGTGTCGCCCCTCCCTTGGCCACGTGCCCTGCCAAAGGGCCTTCCTCGTCAAGCTCTCCATCGGCGTGTTCCCCATCGCCCCTCTTTTTCCATCACCTGCTGCACCTGGGAGGAAAAGGGCAAGAACGGGTATCACGGGGCACTTATGTTTTTTTAATTTGCAAGCCTACGGGCCTTGGTAGAATTTAGACCTTGTAATCCCCTCGCTCGTGTACTCATTCTGTATGAATTGTACTTGTTTACAACATATGAATGAAAAGAAGGGTGTTTGCCTTGTTTTGTTTGCGTGTGAGCGAGGGCCACACCGAGGAACGCGTCCTCGTTATCTTAAGATAAACATTGTATCCCAACAACAGGCCTTGCTGTCCTCCCGCTCTATGGCTCGGTTACACTCACGCCCTTGGCTGAGGCAGGGGCCGAGTAGGATTAGGCCCTTCGCTCGCCCTCTTCCCATCGCACTAAAACCAAGTTCCAACCCAAAATAAGGTTCTCGAACACGAGACAAAGGGAGCAAGATGGCACGAGAGCGAGCGAAGCCTTATACGTTCAAGGTTCATACGGGGGCACAGAGTGGGGGAGAAAGACTTATCTGATGTTGCAGCCCCCGACAACCTTGGCTTGTTGTGATTGGATCCTTAGACCTGCAGCCCCCGGCAACCTTGGCTTGTTGGGGTCGGGGCGTTGGCCTGTTCTCTTTCTTCCAAATAGCTCAGCAGAAATGTCTATGTAACATGCGAACCAAAGAGGACAGAAAGGAACAGAGAGACGCACACTCGACCTCTATGCTAGGGTTAGCTGCCGCTAAGCACTATTAACACTAACCGAGGAAGAGACTCAACCTAGCATGCATGCTAAAACTTAGGGAACCAGCGCTTTGCTACCTCTTGAGCACTGCATTGGTTTTCCCCGAAGAGGAAGGGATGATGCAGCAAAGTAACGTAAGTACTTCCCTCAGTTTTTGAGAACCAAGGTATCAATCCAGTAGGAGGCTACACGCGAGTCCCTCATACCTGCACAAAACAAATAAATCCTCGCAACCAACGCAAATAGGGGTTGTCCATCCCTATAAGGCCACTTACGAGAGTGAGATCTGATAGATATGATAAAGATATTATTTTTGGTATTTTTGTGATAAAGATGCAAAGTAAAATAAAGGCAAAGTAAATAGCAAAGGAAATAACTAAGTAGTAGGAGATTAATATGATAAAGATAGACCCGGGGGCCATAGGTTTCACTAGTGGCTTCTCTCGAGAGCATAAGTATTCTACGGTGGGTGAACAAATTACTGTTGAGTAATTAACAGAATTGAGCATAGTTATGAGAATATCTAGGTATGATCATGTATATAGGCATCACGTCCGAGACAAGTAGACCGACTCCTGCCTGCATCTACTACTATTACTCCACTCATCAACCGCTATCTAGCATGCATCTAGAGTATTAAGTTAAAAACAGAGTAAGGACTTAAGCAAGATGACATGATGTAGAGGGATAGACTCATGCAATATGAAGAAAACTCCATCTTTTATCCTCGATGGCAACAATACAATACGTGCCTTGCTGCCCCTACTATCACTGGGAAAGGACACCGCAAGATTGAACCCAAAGCTAAGCACTTATCCCATTGCAAGAAAGATCAATCTAGTAGGCCAAACCAAACTGATAATTCGAAGAGACTTGCAAAGATAACCAATCATACATAAAAGAATTCAGAGAAGATTCAAATATTATTCATAGATAGACTTGATCATAAACCCAGAATTCATCGGTCTCAACAAACACACTACAAAAGAAGATTACATCGAATAGTTCTCCACAAGAGAGGGGAGAACATTGTATTGAGATCCACAAAGAGAGAAGAAGCCATCTAGCTACTAACTATGGACCCATAGGTCTGAGGTAAACTACTCACACTTCATCGAAGAGGCTATGGTGTTGATGTAGAAGCCCTCCGTGATCGATGCCCCCTTCGGCGGAGCTCCGGAACAGGCCCCAAGATGGGATCTCTTGGATATAGAAAGTTACGGCGATGGAATTAGGGTTTTGGCTCCGTATCTGATCGTTTGGGGGTACGTGGATATATATAGGAGGAAGGAGTACGTCGGTGGAGCAATAGGGGGCCCACGAGGGTGGAGGGCGCGCCTGGGGTAGGCAGGCGCGCCCCCTACCTCGTGGCCTCCTGTTTCGTGCCTTGACGTAGGGTCCAAGTCTCATGGGTCTTATTCGTTAAGAAAATCACGTTCCCAAAGGTTTCATTCCGTTTGGACTCCGTTTGATATTCCTTTTCTTCGAAACCCTAAAACAGGCAAAAAACAGCAATTCTCGGCTGGGCCTCCGGTTAATAGGTTAGTCCCAAAAATAATATAAAAGTGGATAATAAAGCCCAATAATGTCCAAAACAGTCGATAATATAGCATGGAGCAATCAAAAATTATAGATACATTGGAGACGTATCACACTTTATTTATTTATGCTCAGGGTCTGCGCCTGGCTTTGTACAGAGGGTTACATGCCTTGCCAGCAAGGCTTGTACAAAAGGTGGCTTGCCGGGGAGGGGGCGGCAACCGCGCCTTATGGGTAAAACTGGCGAAGATGTTTGATGTTCCAGGATTTGCTCACTAGAATAGCATCTTCGGTCTCCAGTCGGACTGCGTCGGGCCTGGTGACTCGTATTACCCCATAAGGGCCTTCCCACTTCAGCATCAACTTGTTGGAATTCTTGGCCGATTGAACGCGCCGAAGAACAAGGTCGCCTTCCTCAAAGCTTCGGGCATGAACCTTGCGGCTATGGTAGCGGCGCAAGGCTTGCTGGTAGCACGCTTCTCTCACAGCCGCCCGAAGAAGATCTTCCTCAAGGAGTGTTACGTCATCTTGCCGCAACCACTCTTGCTCAAGCTCGTCATAAGCGAGCACTCGAGGTGATCCGTATGTGAGTTCCATGGGGAGAACTGCTTCTGCCCCGTATACCAGGGCAAAGGGTGTCTGGCTGGTGGCTCAATTTGGCGTCATTTTGATTGACCAAAGAACCGCTGGCAACTCATCAATCCAGCGCCTTCCGCTCTTGCGCAGCCTATCAAAAGTCTTTGTCCTCAGGCCTCGTAGTACTTCAGCATTTGCCCTCTTCGCCTGCCCGTTGCTCCGTGGGTGTGCCACGGAAGCAAAACAGACCTTGCTGCCGAGGTCTTGGATGTATTGCATGAAGGTGTAGCTTGTAAAATGCGTGTCGTTGTCAGCGATGACTCTGTTCGGCACACCGAAATGGTAGACTAGCCCCTTGAAGAACTTGACGGCTGATTGCACTGTCACTTTCCTTACTGCTTCCACCTCCGGCCACTTTGTGAACTTGTCGACTGTAGCGTACATGTAATCAAGCCCCCGGCAGCATGGGGGAAGGGGCCCAGTATGTCGAGCCCCCAGACCGAAAATGGCCAGGAGAGAGGCATTGTTTGAAGGGCGTGAGCTGGTTGATGGAGCTTCTTCGAATGGAACTAACACGCTTCACACATGGTTACTAGTGTCGTTGCATCCTGGAGGGCAGTGGGCCAGAAGAAACCTTGTCGGAATGCCTTGCCAGCAAGGGCCCTTGACCCTATGTGGGAGCCACATATGCCTCCATGTATATCTGCCAACAGCTCCAGTCCTTCCTCCTAGGGAATGCACTTCAATTTCACAATGTTTGGTCTTTTCTATACAGGACGTCGTCGACGAACTGATACATGGCAGACCGACGGGCTAGTTTCTCCGCTTCTTCCTGCTCCTCAGGGAGTTCCCCTGTTTGGAGGAATCAGACGGTATGTTGTGCCCATGCCAGAGCCTGGGCTCGACGGCAAGGACTAAAGGCGTCTCCTCTGTCATGGGAGCGGCTGTCCCTACAGCCATGGCTTGACGCCCTGCCGGAGTCGGTTGCCCCATGACAGGCTCAGTGTCCACGGCAACATCTTTGCCGGCGGCTCGCGGGAGCTCGGCAGGAAAGTACTTGCCTGGGCCTGATTTCCTTCGCTTCTTCTGCTCTGTTGATGGTTCAACCGATGGTTGAGTCAACTGAAGCACAAAGGTACCTGGTTCCACAGGTAGTTTGAAGGCGGCGCGTTTCGATAGGTAGTCGGCGATGTCGTTCTCCACTCGAGGAACATGCTCCTCTATATACCGTTGAAATGCTCCTCCAGCTTCCTCACCTCATCTACGTAGGCCTCCATCAACGGGCTTTGATAATCCTTGTTGACTTGCCTGACGACAAGCTGTGAATCACCCCTGACGATGAGCTTCTTGACCCCGAGGTCTGCCACGATCCTGAGACCGGCAAGCAACCCCTCGTATTCAGTAGTGTTGTTCATGGACATCTCCCTGGGAAAGTGCATCTAGATTACATACTTGAGGTGCTCTCCGGTGGGTGCAACGAGCAGCACACCAGCACCGGCACCTTGCAGCGAGAAAGCCCCGTCAAAGTACATAATCCAGTTGCGACTTGTCTCCTTGTCAGGGAGGGTCGTCCCCTGGATCTCTTCGTCGGGGGTTGAGGTCCACTCGGCAATGAACTCTGCCAAGACTCTGCTCTGGATTGTCGAATTAGTTTCAAACTTCAAACCAAAGCTCGGCAGTTCCACAGCCCACTCCACAATCCTCCTGGTTGCGTCTGGATTATGCAATATCCGTTGCAACGGGAGGCGGGTGACGACGGTGATTTCGTGTGCTTGGAAGTATTGACGCAGCTTCCTCGAGGCCATAAGGAGGCCAAAGAGCAATTTCTGCGCACCGGAGTACCTTGACCTAGCCCCTTGCAAGAGGGAGCTGACAAAGTAAACCGGGTGCTGCATCACTTTCTTCTTCTGCACCACTTTGTTTGGTTGCGCAGGCCCTGTCCCGGCAGCGTCAGACTCTGCCGGGGGAGCCCTGGCTTGCCATCCGCCAGTCCTGCCGTTGCCACTGCCTCTTCGTCGACCTCCCTCTGTGCCACTAGCGCGGCACTGACCACTTGATTCGTTGCCGCCAGATATGGCAGCAATGGCTCTTGTGGTTTGGGCGCAACCAGTATTGGCATAGAGGAGAGGTATTTCTTCAAATCTTGCAGCATTTCTTCGGCCTCTGGGGTCCATTCCATTGGGCCCGCCTTTTTAAGATTTTGAAAAAGGGAAGGGCCCGCTCAGCAGACCTGGAGATGAATCTGCTCATGGCGGCAACGCAGCCGGTGAGCCGACGCACATCCTTGATCCGCTTGGGCGCCTCAATCTGCTCAATAGCCTTGATCTTGTCTGGATTCGCCTCAATCCCACGCTGTGACACAAAGAACCTAAGAAGTTTTTCGGACGGAATGCCAAAGACACACTTCTCAGGGTTCAACTTGAGGTTGATCTTGCGCAGATTCACAAACGTCTCTTCCAAATCTTGTACAAGTGTTGCCAAGTCCTTGGTTTTGACCACTATGTCATCCATATAATCTTCCATATTTCTATGTAGCTGGGGCTCAAAACCAATTTGGACTGCCCTTGCAAACGTTGAGCCATCACTCTTCAACCCGAAAGGCATCCGTAAAAAGCAATGTGTACCACATGGGATGATGAATGATGTCTTCTCTTTGTCTTCTCTTGTCATGAAGATCTGGTGGTACCCTGAGTAGGCGTCAAGGAATGATAATAGATCACACCCGGCCGTGGAGTCGACAATCTGGTCAATGCGCGGCAAGGGGGAAGGGTCCTTGGGACAAGTCTTATTGATATCTGTGTAGTCAATACACAGCCTTCACTTCCCATTTGCCTTGCGCACCACCACCGGATTGGCCAACCACGTCGGATGGAGTACTCCTCTCACCAAGCTTGCCGCTTCCAACTTCCTGATCTCCTCTGTAATGAACTCCTGTTGTTCCAAAGCTTGCTTCCTGACCTTCTGCTTAATGGGTCGCGCATGAGGACAGACAGCAAGATGGTGCTCAATCACCTCCCTGGGAACACCGGGGATGTCGGATGCTCGCCATGCAAACACGTCGACATTCGCCCGCAGGAAGGTGACAAGCGTGCCTTCCTATTAGTTGTCTAGGGTGGAGCTTATGGTGAAAGCTCCTCCCGTGCCATCCTCCTTGACGGACACCTTCTTGGTCTCTGGTGGTGCACCTCTGGATTTCTTGCTCTTGCCGTTGCAGCTCTATGAAAAGTCCTCAATGCGAGCACAACAATCCGAAGAGGTGCGCTTGCCGGAGTGGGTGCGAGAGGTCTTGTCGGTCTTCTTCTCTGTCGGGGCTCCAGCGGCAGGAGCAAGTGCCTTGGCGGCAGTTGCTGCAACTGCTTCCCAGTAGAGTTGGTCGGCGGAGATCAGTGCATCCTTCTTGTTGGAGGGGACGGTGATGATGGTCATCGGCCCAAGCATCTTCAGCGTGTTGTAGGCGTAATATGACGCCGCCATGAACTTGGCTAGTGCCGGGCGGCCGAGGATCCCATTGTAGGGCAAGGGGATCTTGGCTACATCGAAAACAATCCTCTCCACCCTATAGTTTAACTCGCCTCCAAACTTCACGGGCAGCATGACCTTACCCTTCGGCTGACTCCTCCCTGGGTTGACCCCTTGAAACGTGCCCGTCTCTTCGAGGTCTCCATCAGGAATCTGCAGCCTTTTGATCACAATGGATGAGATCAAGTTCAGACCGGCCCCGCCGTCAACTAGCATCTTCGTCACCTTGAGGTTGCGTATTGTTGGCGAGACCAACAATGACAAACACCCGACCACAGTTGTGCGATCAGGGTGGTCCTTAGTGTCAAAAATGATAGGCGTGCTGAACCATTTCAGTGGCTTCTGAGCATCAAGTGATGGTTCCACTGTTGTGATCTCACGCACCCACTGCTTGAGCTGGTGATGAGAGGTGTGCAGCGAGGCGCCACCGTCGACGCACATGGCCTCCGAAGCCTTCTGGAACTCATGCTCGCCGGACTCGTCGTCTTCGTCATGATCATCATCTCCTTGCTTCTTGTCGCGGCCCCGAGCAGGCCTCTCTTGCTGGTTATCCTTTCGCGGAGACCTCCTTGGCCGCCACGCTTCTTGCCAGATCCCTCGGCACCATCCTGCCCCTTCTCCTTGTCCCGCCTCTCATACTCAGCTTTTTGCTTCTCAGCAAGCAGCTCGACTTGCCGGCAGTTCTAGAGGTCGTGGCCCTTGGTGCGGTTGATCTTGCAGTATTGCTTGTTGGAGCCTCCTGGCTTGTCGGCAGCCGCCAAGGCCCGGCAAGCGGCGCATCCAGCAATTTCCTCACCGGGGTCATCTGCCTTGGCCTTCTTGAAATCGCCGGTGTCCTCGGATCCCTAGACGGCAAGCATGGTCTTGCCCTTGCGCTTCCTGTTGCGGTGCCGGCCCTTCTTCGTCGGGGTGGTTATGTCTTCGTCTGTGGAGTCGGTTTCCGCACCGGCATCCTCGACGGGGGACTTCCTCCCCTCTTCAGCTCGGGTGCACCTATTGGCCAGAACGTAAAGTTCGGCCACATCTTTGACCTTGTTCATCGCCAGCTCTTCACGCATCTTGCGGTTGCGTTCATTCAGATGAAATGCACTGATCACAGCGGCGGGATGGACATCTGGGATGTTGTACTGCACCCGGCTGAACCTTTGTATGTACTTGCGCAGGGTTTCACCTTCCTTCTGGGCGATGATATGCAAATTGCTTGCCTGGCCATGAGCTTGGTGGCCTCCGGTGAAGGCGCCAACGAACTCATGGCACAAGTCCGACCAAGAAGAAATGGAATCCGTCGGCAAGTGCATCAACCATGACATAACATTGGGTTTAAGTGCCAACGAGAAGTAATTGACAAGCACCTTGTCGTCGCGGGCTCCAGCAGCTTGCATCGCGATGGTGTAGATGATGAGGAACTCTGATGGGTGGGTCTTGTCATTGTACTTCTCGCCAACGTCGGGCTTGAATGTGTCGTGGGAGGGCCACTAGAACTGCCGCAGCTCACGGGTAAAGGCTGGGCAACCCACCTCATAGGGTAGGCCGCCAAAGCCTCCCGGTGCTGGGTGGTCCATAGTGCCCCCCCCCCGCCTATCTGACTAGTGGTGTGCGTCGCGCTGGCGCTCGATGGTGGTTTGAGCGTTTTCACGGGCTTGCTCCCGAAGAACTCGACACTGATCGCGGTGGGTCCATGGGTCGGACGATGCTATGGAGATGTTATCACAAGCGTCATCATGACGGACCGGCACCCGCGGTGGCTGGCGTGGAGGAGGAGAGTGCACCGTGGCCGCAGCACCTCCGGTCCTTCCACCACTGGCATGCGGTGGCTCGACGGAGCGCCGGCCTGAGGGCCCCGCTGGTTGCGGCTCATCTTTGTTGGCAACGCCAACGAGGCTCAGGATGGTGGCTCTCCACTCATCGAGCTTTTCTGCAGCGGGAGGAAAGTTGAGGAGCAACTGCGCGCACGCTAAAGCTTCTGCTGGCGTGGGTGGCGGCGAAAGCTGCATGGACCATGACGCGCTCCGACTTCTAACCACGTTAGACAGAGCTCTATCACGGCATGGTGGTTGTGCGGCGGTTTCACCAGCGCCTCGATGTGCATGCTGGCCTTCTACGTCCCACGAATGACGCACATGACTCTTCCCACAGCGGCGCCCAACCTGGGAAGAGAGCATCGTGGGCGCCGGTGTAGGTGCCTCGGAAGTTGCCGTGCCGCCCGTGGGTGGCACGCCACCTCCCCTGGAGGGCCCCGCGCCGCCTGCGGGGGAGCCGGCTCCGTCTTTGTATTTGGTGGTGTGCGGTCCGTCGTCTCGCGCACGAACGACGCCGCTTGCCAGGCTTTGGCTGCCAGAGCAATGCGGGTGTTCGTGGGCCGCGCCTCGGCTCCCGTCCGCGACCGCCCCACCACTCGCCTGCACTAGTACGGGCTGTTCAGCCCCCGACAAACCAATTGCTATGATCATCTTCTTCTTGGGATCCATGGCGATGAAGAACTGCTAAACTAACTGCTAGACCGGACTTTCACAAATATGCCCTCTACCTGGCGCGCCAGAGATGTCGGTGGAAACGACACCTATCGGATTACCGGGATCCCTTCTACAGTTGGTGGGTGCAGGGTTGTGCAAAGAGTGGGTCTGGCAGACAGCACAAGGATCGTTTAGCCAGGTTCGGGCCACAGAGACGCGTAAAACCCTAGTCCCGCTTTGATGTATATTTGAGTGTTCTTGAGTTCTTGAACTAGCCGTGGTGTGTGTCTAGATCCAAAGATCTGAATCCCTCTCCAGTACACCTCAGGCCTCCTTTTATAGCCAAAAAGGGGTCACCACAGTGGCACACAGGAGGGGGAAAGGTGTATAGTGGATGAGTCTATCCTCTGGCACCGTCGGACAAACGCATTTAATGCACTGTCGACGTGCCCCTCTTGCTTTATCGGGGATGGCAAGGAAGCTCGTCCCAGCTGTTGCCGCCACGCCTGGCTCCAACGTGCGTCCGAGCTGACGAGGTGTTGTAGCGCCACGTTGGCTGGCTGCTGGGCTGGCGTGGTGGCAGAGTCTTCACAAAGATCTGCATGCCACCATGCAGGTGCTTGCTGAGTCGGTGTGGAGGACGCACACTGCCACGCAGATGCCTGCCCAGCTGGTTGAGCTAGCAGCTGCATGGGAGCGGCTATGGAGTCTTGGTAGATGTGGGCCTGGCTGCGGCCCCATAGATGTCCTCGGCAAGGGTCTTTCCGGGGGCCGGGCAAGGGTCTTGCCGTGGCACCGCGGTCGTCCCCGGCAAGGATCTTGCCGAGGGTCTCGTGGATTTCCTTGGGAAGGATCTTGCCAAGGATCATCGTCTTCTGGTGCTCATCTGATCTTGTGTATTTATGATCTCCACAAAGATCTGCATGCCACCATGGAGGTGCCTCCCGATCCTTGGTTCCGATGTGGGTGATGGAGTTGGAACCTCTTGGCTCAAGGGTGGCACGTTCTGCTAGCATTGGGCAAGTTGCCCCGGCAAGGTTCTTGCCGGAGCTGCGGAGGCTGCCCTGGCAATGGTCTTGCCAGGGGAGTCCACCTCACCCTCTTTCTCTCTGTGCCTCTGGCCTTGGCGTTGCTTCGGTCGTCTCATGCTCCGGTTTCCCTCCTCTGCCCTGCGTAGTGCGGGCGTGGGCGCAGCTCTGACTGCCTGTGCACAAGTAAAGGGGTACAACGGGGAGCCCCTACTTTTGTACACCGACAAACTTACTCCTGATAGTATTTGCATATATATGTTGTAGATCAATAGCTTGCGATGTAGCTCCCCGTTTATTTTTGATATGTTCCTAGAGAAAAAATAAGTTGAAAGATGATAGTAGCAATTATGCGGACTGGGTCCGTGATCTGAGGATTATCCTCATTGCTGCATAGAAGAATTATGTCCTTGATGCACTGCTAGGTGATGGACCTATTGCTGGAGAAGATGCAGACGTTATGAACGTTTGGCAAGCTCTGTATGATGACTACTTGATAGTTTAGTGCTCCATGCTTTACGGCTTAGGACCGGGACTTCAAAAATGGTTTGAACGCCACGGAGCATATAATATGTTCCAAGAGATGAAGTTGGTATTTTAGACTCATGCTCGGGTCGAGAGGTATGAGACCTCTGACAAGTACTTTGCCTACAATATGGAGGAGAATAGCTCAACCATTGATCAAGTGCTCAGAATATCTGAGTACAACAATCGCTTGAATCAAGTGGGAGTTAATCCTCCAGATAAGATAGTGATTGGCAGAGTTCTCTAGTCACTATCATGAAGTTACCAGAACTTCATGATGAACTATAATATGCAAGGGATGACGAAAACGATTCCCGAGCTCTTCGCGATGCTAAAATCGGTGAAGGTAGAAATCAAGAAAGGGCATCAAGGGTTGATGGTTAACAAGACCACTAGTTTCAAGAAAAGGGGCAAAGGAAAAGAAAGGGAACTTCAAGAAAGAATGTCAAGCAAGTTGCCACTCCCGTGAAGAATCCCAAAGATAGACTGAGGGAGTCCTGGATTAGGGGGTCTTCGGACAGCCGGACTATATCCTTTGGCCGGACTGTTGGACTATGAAGATACAAGATTGAAGACTTCATCCCGTGTCCAGATGGGACTCTCCTTGGCGTGCAAGGAAAGCTTGGCAATACAGATATGTAGATCTTCTTCCTTGTAACTGACTCTGTGTAACACTAGCCCCCTCCGGTGTCTATATAAACCGGAGGGTTTAGTCCGTAGGACGACAACAATCATACCATAGGCTAGCTTCTAGGGTTTAGCCTCTACGATCTCGTGGTAGATCAACCCTTGTAATACTCATATCATCAAGATCAATCAAGAAGGAAGTAGGGTATTACCTCCATCGAGAGGGCCCGAACCTAGGTAAACATTGTGTCCCCCGCCTCCTGTTACCATCCGCCTTAGACGCACAGTTCGGGACCCCCTACTCGAGATCCGCCGGTTTTGACACCGACATTGGTGCTTTCACTGAGAATTCCACTGTGCCGTCACCGTAAGGCTTGATGGCTCCTTCGATCATCAGTAACGATGCGGTCCAGGGTGAGGTTTTCCTCTCCAGACAGATCTTCGTATTCGGCGGCTTCACACTGCGGGCCAACTCGCTTGGCCATCTGGAGGAGATCAAGAGCTACGCCCCTGGCCATCAGGTCAGGTTCGGAAACTTAAACTACACTGCCGACATCCGCGGAGACTTGATCTTCGACGGATTCGGGCCCATGTCAGGTGCCCCGCACAATCATGACGAGCATGATGTAACTCTGTCGTCAGACAGCGTTCGGGAGATCACACCCGCAACTACTCCGGCCCTCAATCTGGTGCAAATCGCGCCATCCGAGGACGGGGGGATAGATCCCGCCATGGAGGCCGCACTCTGAGTGGCGATGGAGCCGGATACTGACTTCACCCCTTACGAGAGCCGTGTTGCCGAACCACTAGATTCGTCTCTGGCCACGGACTCCGAGCCGCCTGCGTCTGTGCCTATCGAATCCGATTGGGCGCCGATCATGGAGTTCACCTCCACGGATATCTTTCAGCACTCATCTTTCGGTGACGTGCTAAACTCATTAAGGTCTCTCCCCTTGTCAGGAGAACCTTGGTCGAACTATGTTCGTCTAGAATGGGATGCGGACGACGAAGAAATTCCCACCCCACCCACCACCCACTTAGTAGCCACTGTCGACGATTTAACCGACATGCTCGACTTTGACTCCAAAGACATCGACGGTATGGATGACGATGCAGGAGACAAACAGGAGCCACCGCCCACAGGGCGCTGTACCGCCACCTCATCATATGATATATACATGATGGACACCCCCAAAGAAGGCAATGGCGACGAGACAGCGGGGGATGACCCCTCCAAGAAGCAACCCAAGCGCCGACGTCAGCGGCGCCGCTCTAAGTCCCGCCATAGCAAAAGTAGTGATACCGGCACAAGAGACAATGACACTCCGGATAGTGCTGAAGACGACAACAATCCCCTCCAGCACGATTTAGAGCGGGAGGGTGAACAAGCTAGCCCTCCTGAGTGGGCAGCAGATAGAGAATCGGAGGAGGACAATTACATGCCTCTCTCCGAACATGAGGTGAGCCTCGGCGACGAAGAATTTATCGTGCCTGAGGGTCCCGTCGAGAAGGAGCGCTTCAAGCGCCGGCTTATAGCCACAGCAAATAGCTTGAAGAAAAAGCAACAACAACTTCGAGCTGATGAAGATTTGCTAGCAGACAAATGGACCGAAGTCCTTGTGGCCGAGGAATACGAACTCGAGCGCCCCTCCAAGAGTTACCCAAAGTGCAGGTCGCTACTCCGACTCGAGGAGGAAGCATTGAAACCTACATCACCAGTGTACGACGCGGCTGACCGGCCACCTCGTGGCCGAGCCAGAGAGGCGTTTCAGCCTGAAGTTCAGCCTGCACCCCGCCGCCACTCAAACAAAAATACCAAGGCCCGGGGCAACACACGGGACCTGCGAGACATATTGGAAAGCAGGGCAAAACATGCAAGGTTGATATACGGGTCACGGGGGCGCGCGCCAACGTGGGACGATGACCGTCACACCAGATACACTAAAAGTAAATCCGGCCCGGCCGAATACAGCAGACAAGACTCATATGAACTGCGTCGTGATATAGCCTGGCACAGAGGCGCCGCACACCCCCTATGCTTCACTGATGAAGTTATGGATCACGAATTCCCGGAGGGTTTTAAACCCGTAAATATCGAATCGTATGACGGTACAACAGATCCCGCTATATGGATTGAGGATTTCCTCCTCCACATCCACATGGCTCGCGGTGATGATCTGCATGCCATCAAGTACCTCCCACTAAAACTCAAAGGACTAGCTCGGCATTGGCTGAATAGCTTGCCAGCAGACTTCGTTGGCAGTTGGGAGGATTTGGAAGATGCATTCCTTGACAACTTCCAGGGCACTTATGTGCGACCACCGGATGCTGATGACTTGAGCCATATAACTCAGCAGCCAGGGGAATCGGCCAGGCAATTCTGGACACGGTTCCTAACTAAGAAAAACCAAATTGTCGACTGTCCGGATGCAGAGGCATTAGCGGCATTCAAGCATAACATCCGTGACGAGTGGCTCGCCCGGCACCTCGCCCAGGAGAAGCCGAAGTCTATGGCATCCCTCACGACACTCATGACCCGCTTTTGCGCGGGCGAGGATCGCTGGCTGGCTCGCAGCAACAACACATCAAGGAATCTAGGCACTTCAGATACCAAAGTTGCCAATGGCAGACCATGTCGTAACAGACACAAGTGCCGCAACAACGGTGATAACGCCGATGGTACGGCAGTCAATGCCGGATTCAGAGGCTCTAGATCCAGTCAGCGGAAAAAGCCATTCAAAATAAGTACTCCGGGCCCGTCCAGTTTGGATCGCAGACTTGATCGCTCGTGTCAAATCCACGGCACCCCCAATAAGCCAGCCAATCACACCAACAGAGAATGCTGAGTGTTCAAGCAGGCCGACAAGTTGAATGCCGAAAACAAGGACAAGGGGCTGCATAGTGATAACGAGGAGGAGCCCCGGCCACCGAACAAGGGAGGACAGAAGAGGTTCCCCCCACAAGTGAAGACGGTGAACATGATATACGCAACCCACATTCCCAAGAGGGAACGAAAGCGTGCACTAAGGGACGTCTATGCGATGGAGCCTGTCGCCCCAAAGTTCAACCCATGGTCCTCTTGTCCGATCACCTCCGATCGCAGGGACCACCACATTAGTATCTGTCATGGCAGATCCGCCACATTGGTCCGAGACCCCATCATCGACGGATTTCACCTCACTCGAGTCCTTATGGATGGCGGCAGCAGCCTGAACCTGCTCTATCCGGATACAGTGCGCAAAATGGGTATAGATCCCTCAAGGATCAAACCCACCAAAACCACCTTTAAGGACATCATCCCAGGTGTAGAGGCCCATTGCACGGGCTCAGTCACACTGGGAGTGGTCTTCGGATCTCCGGACAACTTCCTAAGCGAGGAGTTAATCTTCGATATCATCCCGTTCCGCAGTGGCTATCACGCACTGCTCGGGCGAACCGCATTTGCAAAATTCAATGTGGTACCGCATTACACATACCTCAAGCTCAAGATGCTAGGACCTAGGGGGGTCATAACAGTCAATGGAAACACAAAACGCTCGCTCCGCGCAGAAGATCACACTACGGCCCTCGCATCAGAAGCACAAAGCAGCCTTTTAAGGCAAACCGCCAATTCGGCGATACAGCCCCCGGACACCGTCAACTGAGTCCGGAGTAACCTGCAACAGGATCGCCTGGCACGTTCAGAGCTCGCCTAGCAATTCGGCCCCGTCCCAGTCCCAGTCCCAGTCAAGCGACGAAATTCGTGCCGCGTGTACATAATTACGCACTAAAAATACCATGCTCTTAGGCGGGGGCACGATCAGGGCACGTCCCGCAATGCGGCTTAACCACCCTAGGGGTTGCATACCTTTATCATTTTTTCTCTTTCAGGACCTTACTCTCTGGAAGCCCTTTCCGGCAGTATGATTGCCGGACACATTACGGGAAGGAACAACCAAGGAGGCAAGAAGCTAAGACGTACAAGCGAACCCCTAGGTGGTCTCTAGTAACAATCGATATACCCGCTTTTTACTACCCATACGCAGCTTGCCCTTGGATAGGACATGTCAAATAGTCCTATTTTTTTGCTTATTGCACTACTTGTATGAGTATGCTTCGACGTATTATTTAAATAACAATGCATAGCATTAGTCTATTATTGCATTATCCATCCCTTTTTTCTTATATGTTCATTTACGACAACTTGCACCCATACATTCTGGTACGGTCAGTACGCCAGGGGCTTTCTTTTACCCCATAATACGACGTGAGAAGTCCGAACACTTTCGACAGTGCGGCACCCCGAACTTATAGCATTATATGCATCAGCTCCGAATCATGTCTTGGGTCAATAGTTGGGTTTGCCCGGCTCCCATGTTTTGGTGCCTTACGTTCCGCTATATCGACTAAGGTAGCGCTGGGAGAACTACTGCGATTGTGTCCTGGTTCTTCCGGACGAGCACCTCAGTAGAGAAAGCCGAAAACTAACTGTCATGATAAGGCGAGAGCTGGTCGCTGTTCGAGAGGTCTCAAGTCCTTAAAGACTTTTTCTGCTTCAGGCAAGGAGTCGGCCTTGCCCGACTTAGGCATATATAGCGCCCCAAATTCGGCCTTCCGAATACTAGGGGCTTCGCCAAAATTTAAAATTGTGGACTTCTATGGCTAAGTGAGAGTGATAAAGCCTTATAGTCTGATTGCCTGGTTCGTTGTGCTGAACACCTCCCTCGAAGGACCCAAAATTGGGATAAAGAGTGTTCAGGTTTATCCCGAACACCCCAGTACTAGTTACATGGGGGCAGAAGCCGACGACTGGCCAACTCTCAGATTTTATAAACGGCCGCACAGAAGGTAATATTTTAAATTCAAAAAGAGTTGCATAGGGAAAATGAACTCGTTTCACATTATAGGATCACATGAGCATGTTCATTCAAAAATTACATCTCTAGCACATTCCTCCGCCACAAGGCAGGAACCCTTCAGGACACTGTCATAATACATTTTGGGGCAGCGATGCTCCTTGCCCTCCGGCGGACCCTCCTTCACCAGCTTTTTGGCGTCCAGCTTCGCCCAGTGCACCTTCGCCCGGGCAAAAGCCCTGCGCGCACCCTCGATGTAGATGGACCGCTTTATGACTTCAAGCCGTGGGCAGGCATCCACAAGCCGCCTCACCAGACCAAAGTAGCTGCTAGGTAGGGGATCGCCAGGCCACATCCGGACTATAAGACCCTTCATGGCCTGTCGGCCGCCTTGTGAAGCTCGACCAGTTGCTTCAGCTGGTCGCTCAAGGGCATTAGGTGTTGGGTCCCAGTACACTGAGACCAGAACAAATTTTCTGTCGAGATCCCCTCCTCAGCTCAGTAAAACTCCACGGTATCCAGTACACTGCGGGGAAGATCTGCGAACACTCCTGGAGAGCTCTGAACTCGGGTAAGTAAAAGGAAAGTTTCCTTCACATGCTTGCTTTGCATAATGAATGCCTTGTCCGCTGCTATCTTCTTCACCGCATCAATCTCCTGGAGGGCCTTGTGGGCTTCAGCCTTGGCGCTCTGTGCGCTTTCGAGCGCCTTGGCAAGCTCGGACTCTCGCGTCTTAGAGTCAAGCTCCAAGGACTCGTGTTTTTTGGCGAGATCCTTGAGCTCTTGCTGCACCTCGCCTACCCAGGCTTCTTGCTTTTCCTGATCAATGCGCTCCTTGGCCGCTTTGTCTTCGGCCTCGGACAACACCTTCTTCAGGGTCGGCACCTCGGTTGTGGCCCCTGGCAAATTCATGATGATGCTATTACTTTACAACTGAATTTCTTTTTCATATATAGTCAAGGTATTTCTTACCTTTGCTCTCCTCAAGCTGCCTCTTGGTAAGGCCGAGCTCTTCCTCGGACCGCTCAAGGTCCTACTTCAATGCAGCGACCTCCTCGGTACGTGAGGCAACGGCCAGCAGTGAAGCCTCCATATGCACATAGACATATTCTGATTAGACTCCTGAGTCATTATTTGATCCTCTATTCGGCCTTTCTTCGCGAACGCCAAACAGAGCATCAAGGGATACTGTCTATGCGGTAATATTCTCCTATATTTTGATTGCTTACCTGAAAGCCTGTTAGGAGGCTGGCACAAGCTTCAGTTAGTCCGTTTTTGGCGGACTGAACTTTCTTGATCACCGCACTCATGATAGTGTGTTGCTCTTCGCCAATGGAAGCGCCGCGAAGCGCTTCCAGCAAGTTGTCTTGTGCCTCTGGATGGACAGAGGCCACCGGCATGGGCGGCTTGCCTCTCTTAACGGGGGGTCGCCTGCCGGAGTCCGGAACCACTGAAGGTTCCGGTGCAGTGTTCGGCTGGGGGCCAAACTTGGAGCCCGTGGGAGTCTTGCTCCCTTTGCACCCAGGGTCTGGAAGGTTGCCTCGAGGCGCCCCCAGGAATATCTCCCCTCGGCTCAGTGCCTTTTGAGACAACACCTCGACGTTGTCCGTAGGGCAAGGGGTGGAGGCGGTCGGAAGTGAATCGCTATTCATATCCGACGAGTCCAAAGAACCGTCCGACGAAGATACGTCGAGACGGGCTCGGGACGGACTGCATAATCATATTCGGCGTAAGGAGAAGCAGTGCAATAAAACATACCATGAATTACTATGGTATCTGTATACTTACGACTTCGCCAGGGGCTTGTCCCTGGGTAACCACTCGTCGCCGATGTAGGTGGCCGTCGTGGAGCAGTCTAGAAGGAGGGTCCTTCCCTTCTTGGACCCTTTGGCCTCCCCGGTTGGGGCGGCCTTCCTTTTCTTGTCTCCCCCGGCTGGGGGGCAAGATAACAAAAACTTCATTCTCCGGAACAATGGAGTGAGCCAATGACTTATTGGAATTAATACATACCGATGTATGCGGTCCGATGAGTGTTGAGGCACGCGGCGGGTATCGTTATTTTCTGACCTTCACAGATGATTTGAGCAGATATGGGTATCTCTACTTAATGAAACACAAGTCTGAAACATTTGAAAAGTTCAAAGAATTTCAGAGTGAAGTGGGGAATCATCGTAACAAGAAAATAAAAGTTTCTATGATCTGATCCCGGAGGTGCATATTTGAGTTATGACTTTTGGCCTTCATTTAAAATAATGTGGAATAGTTTCACTACTCACGCCACCTGGAACACCACAACGTAATGGTGTGTCCGAACATCGTAACCGTACTTTATTAGATATGGTGCGATCTATAATGTCTCTTACTGATTTACCACTATCGTTTTGGGGTTATTGTTGGATGTGCGGATCCGGCAAACCCTTATGGTTTGAACACTGGGGTGCACGCAAAATCTTTTCCTCCCACCAATCTACGCCCTAGCTCGCTAAGATCTTGTGAACGAACTCCACGAACTCGCAACACGGAAAGACACAAGATTTATACTGGTTCGGGCCACCGTTGTGGTGTAATACCCTACTCCAGTGTGGTGGTGGTGGATTGCCTCTTGGTCTGATGATGAACAATACAATGGTAAGAACAGCCTCATGTGGTTGAGGTGTTCTTGTGCTTGGCTAACTTGTGTGGGTGACAGTGATCCGAGATCTCTTCGTCATCCTCCCTTATCTATGGTGGTGGCTAGTCCTACTTATAGAGGCCCTAGTCCTCTTCCCAAATCTTGAGCGGGAAGGGAGCCAACAATGGCTGGTAAATATGAAGGGGGACAGCTAGTACGAGCTATCCTGATAAAAGTGGTCTTCGCCTGCCAAAGGCTCTGGTGGTGACGCCGTCTTGGGATCCATGATGACCTCCGTCTTGCCGTCCTTCTGGTCTCGGTCTTTTTGCACCAAAATGGCAACCTTTGCCTGGTGCCTCGGTACTCCTCGCCTGCGCTGGTTTCCTTAGCACAAAAGAGGAAACAAGGATGCTGTGCGCGCTGGCGCCCGCCTGGTGTCGATCGTCATGGCTCACATCACGAGAGCCTCGTGAGGTTCGCCTCGCCTTGATATCTCCGCTCCTCATGAGCCTGCCTGACTAGGCCACTCTAGAGGAGGTCTTGTGTTGTCCGCCTTGCGAGGCTTGGCCCCTCGCGAGGGTCTTGGATGTCTTGTTGATGAAGGTGGGCCGTACGGCCTGCTAGCTTAGCCACGCGGTGGGCCGCAGGCAGGCAAGTCTGGGGACCCCCGTTCCCAGAATGCCAACAGTAGCCCCCGGGCCCAAGGTGCGCTCAGGCTTGGCTTCGCGACGAAGCCAAGGGTCAAGTACGGAGCACCGCAGGCCCCGAAAGCCTGCGGCCTTGGTTAACGCATGGCGGTTTAATTGTACGTGGGCGTCTCCGCTTCCCCACGCTGCCTCGGCAACTGCACGACTTGACGAGTCCCTGTGACATGCAAGGAAAACCATCATTACCTGCGGTCATGGGAGGTGCCGGTTGGCCTTCTCTTGCTATAAATAGGGAGGGGGCGGAGCCCCCGTTGCCCATCTCTTCCTTGATCGCTTGCTTCTTCCTCCTCACCCCACTGCTAGCTTCTTTTCCCTCGCTTCGTTGCTAGCACCAATGGCGCCTATCAGAAGGTTCTCCACCGAAGAAAAGGGGAAGGCCCCTCGAGATGTCCCGGAGCAACTTCCGCCGAAGAAGAGGTCAATCCATCACCGTGAAGAAGTGGCGATGCAGGTGGTGACGAGGCCTTGGTGTGAGCGGCCTCCCCCAGGGTATCCGCTACCCCTGTATGCCCAAGCCGAGGACTCGGCAAGGCAGAGCAACGAGTAGCGCCATCGGCGCCGCGCCCGGAGTCGCCGCACCACAGCGATGCGCGCCGTCGCCCCAGGAATCCACGATGCGGACTCCTCGCGCGAGCTGGTGCTGTGGGCGCCGATGCCCCCAAGCTCTTGGATCCACTTCCCGCGGTTCTTCTCCGACGTGATGCCGCCGAGGTGGCCTCTCGAGCTCTGGTTGCAGCATGCCGACTGTGGCGCTCCGGCGACGGGAGCAGAGATCGAAGCGGTTCACACCAGCAAGATTTTAATGACTCACGGCTGGGGCGAGATCGCTCAGGTCTTCTGCGCGAGGGGTGCCCTTGCAATCCATCTGGAATACGATGACGTCTCCACCCTCTTCTTCAAGGTCTTCGATGCCGAGGGCCGCCGCCTTGAGTGCTGCTCCGGAGAGGAGCGCGAGGCTGATGCGTGCTCCGCTCGCGACCACTCCAGCAGCAGCAGCCCTTGGGAGTCCAACAGCTCTCCTGAGCTCTACGAGACTCCAGAGACGAGCGACGACAACTACGTGCCCCCGAGCTCTCGTCGCACTCGAAGCAGTGCTGCCGCGTCCCGCCGTCGTCGCCGCTGATATGGATGAGGTTGGCGCCGGCCTCCCATGGCCCACTATTTATGATGGCGTCTGCCATGGGGGGTAGATAGGGTCCTCCTTAGTTTTAGCTTTTGTTTCATGCGAAGAATCATGAAGCGCCCCGTGGGGGCATGTAAGGGTCTATAATGTCTTTTGTCTTCTCTTCCTTGTTATGAAGATTAGATGAGCGCGTGTCCCGTTAAGGCTCGGTCCCCCTTTATTTCCTTGCGATAGCTTGTTGCTCTACGCCGACAGGTCCCGGTCCCCAGGCAGGCTACATCCGTCGTTGGTATGCCAGGTCGTGTGCCGTGGTCAAGGCCAAGAGGTGTGCGGCCCGAGGTCCAGTAAGAGCCCCTGAGGCGCGATGCTCGGGGGGTCCCCCTAAGCGCTCAAGCGCCCATGGTAAGGGAAGAAAGGGAGTTGACGTGGCCGCAACGGGATTGCGGCAAGGCGTGAGTATCCATAAGGCCCAGACATTTAGCCGATCTGAGGGCGGGACTTATCTTGTGAACTTTGTGGCGATTCCTGACATTGCGCTGGGGCTGCGTGCCAACTCGTGAGGCATAGCCAGGCCGGGCCATACAAGTTTCCCTCCTCCCATGCTTTCCTTAGTGCTCTGCGTCCTCAGGTCCTGGCCCTTGAGCGAGCTCAGCCGCCGCTGGTATGTCAGGTCGCGATGCCGTGGTCAAGGCCAGGGGGTGAGGGCTGGAGAGCTAGTAAGAGCTGCTGAGTCGCGATGCTCAGGAGCCCCCTTTCAACGCGCAAGCGAATTGTACGAGAGAAAAAGAGACTCGCGGTGCCGCCTGATATCCTCCTCGCGGGGTCTCTGTGAACAGGCACAAGAAGAACATGGTTTGCCGTTACAGCCGCCAGTCTGCCGCTGGTTGGTTCGGATGAAGTGAAGGCACTAGGGGCCCGGTGAGGTGACATGCGCGGGGCATGCCGCGAGCCAGAGCTCAACCGCTCAGATTTGTCGACGTGGCAGGGACGGATCCATGCACCAGCACCGTGCCTGTAGGAGGCCCCGTGGGAGGCAATGATCGAGCAGGTGATAACCGTGGGCAGGTTAAGCAGGGAAGGCAAATCAGCTTAGGTAAATGCGTGAAGATACATGCCACTGGGTCCGGTCCGAGCAGCTTGGGGATGATGCAGCCCGAGGGGCGCCCCCAGCAAGGTCAGCTAAAGACATAAGCAAATGGGATACATGCCGTAGGGACGGACCCACACGGCCTGGGAATAATGCAGCCCAAGGGACGCTCCCAGCTTAACGAGCTTGGAAGATGTCACCTGGTTTTGTAGACGAAGCAGAGTTGGTGCAACTGAAGGCGTGCGTCGAAGAAAGGACTCCTCATGAGCTACCAGAGCCCTGAGACTCGAGAGGCTCTGGGGGCTCTGGAGGCTTCCTGAAGACCGTCTCCATTCCCTCCAGGATGACACGGTGCCTAGCCTCTTGAGCCGCCAGGTCACGCCGCACGGCGCGTCGATAGGCCGACGCCACGCTCGGCAAGCCGAGGGGCATGCGAACGTAGCTGTGTGGCGGGCCCTTGCAACGGCCCACACGTGAAGGCCAGAAGCGCTCCTGAGACGCGACCCTGCTGAGCCCTGGGACGTCGATGCAGACACGCAGCTCAGCACCCTCGCCTAGGTGGTGAGCTGCGCCCTGTGAGCGGCTGTCACCACGCATGGCTCTTGCGTCTTGCAGTTCCTGCGTGGTCTTGGTGATAAACTCCTAAGCGGTGGGCACCCCTTGCCCTGCGTCCTCCTGAGAAAAACGTGCCGCATGGCACGCCTCCGAGTGGCGCCCAAGCGCCTCCCTCGTGAGGTTGGCAAGGCCTGAGGTCCTCCAGAAGAGAGCCCCTGAGTCCTGCCCGAGGAGGGCGCTGGGCGCGCCTTCCTATGTGATGGAGGGAGACGCCCCTGGGACGGATGCTAATCCTGACGAGGCGCCCGCCGCGACGCCATCCTCCTAAGGTCCTGCATGGTGCAACTGCTTCTTCTTGGGGATGGCCTCCGGAGGGCCCTCACCTCTGCTGTCGGGGTTGTCGATTGTTGCAGCTTGGAAGGCGCGCTCGAGGGAGCACACCGCATCCCTTTCTTCACACGAGATCGTGAAGACCCCGCCACTTCCAGGCATCTTGAGGACGTTGTAGCCGTGGTGGGTGACCGCCATGAACTTTGCCAGGGCCGGATACCCGAGGATGGCATTATACGGCAGGCGGATGTGCATGACGTCGAAGTCGATGAGCTCGGTGCGATAGTTGTCACGTGTGCCAAAGGTGGCAGGTAGGCGGACCTGCCCTATCGGTGTGGTGGAGCCATCGGTCACTCCTAAGAAAGGTTTGGGAGGCTGGAGCTGCTCATATGGCACTTGGAGGTTGTCGAAGGTGTCGACGAACAGGACATTGAGCCCTGCACCGCCGTCGATGAGGGTCTTGGTAACCTGCACATTGCTGATGACTGGGGAACACAACATCGGGAGGACGCCAGTGGTGGCCGCGCACTTGAGCTGATCTGCCGAGTGGAAAGTGATGGCACACTGGGACCACTTGAGTGGGCGCGCGGCCTCAAGCTTGGGGAGCGTCACGTTCACCTCGCGAGCGAACCATTTGAAGATACGCTGAGAGGCTGGGGCCTGGGCGCCGCCCAAGATGCAGGCGATTGCACTCAGCTCCTGGAAGCCCCCAGCCCCCTCGTCCTGATGATGGTCGTCGTTCCTTCTTGGCGGCAGTGGAGGAAGACCGACGTTGCCTTGGGGGCGATCCTCACGAGGCTGGTCCCTCCAGGGCCCCTCGCGAGGATGGTACTGCCAGCGATCCTCATGAGGCCTATCGCGCCATCCTGGTGCGGGCCACGGTCGTCCCTGCGTCCGCCTCCTCGTCCTCCTCCACGGCCGTAGCCCCGGTCGCTGCGCTCGGGCATCGACCGTAGCGTCCCTCGTGTAGGGCTCGGAGCTCTTGGCAGTCGCTGGTGTTGTGGGTGTTCAGGTTGTGGAAGGCGTAGAACGGTCGGCTGTTCTTGGATGACTCGGGCTGATCTCTGCCCCGTTTGGTGTCGGGCTCCACAGCTAGCACTACCGCTTCCTTGCGCTTCACGTCCTTGGCCTTGCCTTTCTTCTCTTCTATGCCTGCAGCTCGCAGCTCAAGGAGGGAAAGGCGCCCCTCCTCAGCTCTCGCGCACTTGGTCGCCAGGTTGAACAGTTCCTGAGACATGCAGAGCTCCTCGTGGATGGCGAGCTCTTCTTTCATCTTGACGTCACGGATGCCATCGGAGAATGTGGAGATGATGGCCTCATCCGTGACCTTGGGAATCTTGATGTGGGTGTTGTTGAAGCACTGGATGTACTTCTGGAGGGTCTCCCTGGTTGTTTCTTGATGCGGCGCAGGTCGGTCGTGGCCGGCGGGTTGTCGCGAGTGCCCTGGAAGTTGGCGACGAAGAGGTCGCGCATCTCGTCCTAGGAGGAGATCAAGCCGTGCTGCAGGTTCAGGAGGCAGGTGCGGGCCCCATCCTTGAGAGCCATGGGAAACCAGTTCGCCATGACTTTCTCATCGCTGTTGGCTACTTCAATGCTCAACTCGTAGAGCTGCAGGAACTCTGGGGGGTCGGCGGTGCCGTCATAGCGAGGAGGCAGATCCGGCTAGATCTTGCCTGGCCAGGCGACACTGCGCAGCTCGGGGGTGAAGGCGCGGCAGCCGGCCGTGGTTACTAGGGCCCGTCTTGGAGTTGGAGCTTCGTCTTGTTGAGGTCCACGTGGCACCACCGCAAGCGGCGCACGGTCTTGTCGAGGCGGCACGGGAAGTGCCGGTGCAGCTTCTCGCGACCGTGGGATTTCTTGGCAGCTTCGCTCTTCGCGCGCGAGCACCGGGCGTGGCAGATCGCACCGTGGGGCTACATGCCTTGGTGCCAAGGCGCCGTCTTTGGGCTGGGATGGCGGAGGCGCGCTTCAGGCCTCGTTGCCCGTGGCTGGCTGAGGGTGAGGCTGAGAGAGGGACGGCACCAGGGAGCCCCCTGCGGCGCGGACGAGCTCGGCGACGCGGTCAAGCCACTCCTCATAGAGGTCGTCGACTAGGCGGTAGCGCAGGAGCTTGTTTGCAGCGATGAGTGCGGCCCGCGCCTCCATCGGAGCGCGTAGGTATCACGGCATAGCAAAAGAGCAAGCAACTAGCAAGCAAAGATAGAAGTGATTTCGAGGGTATGGTCATCTTGCCTGCAAAGTTCTCCGAGTTGACGTAAGCTTGATCCTCGTAAGCATACTCCACGGGTTCCACGATCACGTACTCGTCTCCCGGCTCTACCAAGGCAAGAACACAAGCAAAAGAAACCACAATCAACCACGGTGCAATGCGCAAGCAACATGATGCAGAACATGGCATGATATGCGGGATGTAATATGCAATGCATATGCGTGCTCCGGAAGGAAAATATTGAACCATGCCTCAACTTGGCAAACCAAGTGCGCCGCTAGAAAGATGAGTTGATTTCGATCGAAAACAATATAAAGATCACCAGAATCGGATGCACCGTTTGCAAATGGCAAGCAAAACAATAATGGCACGATTCTGCGATTAACAGCACGATACCATCTAAAATGCAATAAGAAACTAAGCTACTGCACACTAACATAGCAACAAAGCACATGGCAGTGATCTACTAAATATACTTGACAAAAGATAAACACTGAGCTACGACTAAAACACACAATAGCAGGTTCAAACAAGCATGGCAAAAGTGCAAAAGATATCAGTTTCACAGACTTAGTGAAAATACTAACATGTCAGGAATTAACATCAGGAAGCAAAGTTTAGAGCAAGATATCCACATGCTACAGGAACAGAAGATAGCAAACAAAGGCATGGCATGAATCTACTTAAAGCACATAACAAAAGTCCCTTACTGACCATAAGCCAAAAGGGATCATAAGACATGATGGAACCCATGTAAACATAGCAAGTTTCGTTAACAGATTCATACTTAGCAGAAAACTAGACATGGCAAAAACAGAATTATGAAGGCACGTTTGCGAGCTCGATGCACTCAACACAAGGAATTGCATGACAAACTAAGCATACTACCAGCAATAAGACATGATCATGAAGCCAAGAAAAGCAAGAACAAGTTCATAGAATGCATGGATCAACTACAACAACCTTGGCAAAATTGATTAACACATAAACAATCTGCCAGGAACATTTTATAGCAAAAGTAGAGCAAGATTGAGTCATGCTAGGTACTCCATAAATGCAAACAAGGACATGGATGGATAGGGCATAACCATATGTCAAAATCATCCTTACTGAACATACTCAAAAGAGGCATGGATCTCTCTGTAGCAACATGAATACATGGCATAAAAATAACATCAGGGAAATGACTTAGTGGAATTCTAAGTCCCTAAAATCAGCAATATTACGAGAGCTACTTTGCATGCATGTGATAGTCACCACATTGATTACAAAAATACATGGCATACACCCCTATAAAGATGGCATGGCATTGCCCAAAACACATGTAGGGCTCAAGTCGATAGGAGGCACACAATAATCATGGCAAAAATGACAAAAGCTCATAATCTGTTAAGAAACAGAAACTAACATTTTATAGCACACTTGCAACCGCAATTTGGGCATCAAGATGGACTCAAACAATCATGGTGCAATGGAACAAAACGAAGAGGACATCCTAACGAACAATTTGATATGCCACACGCATGAAACGGAGCTACGGTGACAGAGTTACGGCATGATGAAAAGTGCTTGAAAAATAATGCAAAATGACTTAGAGAGAAATTTGGGGTCAACCCTCTCTGGATCTAGATCTGGATCTGACACGCGCGGACTTCGAGGATGGCCGGACTGCTTCTCCGGAGGAGCTCGGGGAAGAAGGGTCGGTCGGGGGAGGCGGAGCTGGGGTCGGGGAAGAAGGGCGGCGCCGACGGTGTGGTGGCGCGGAGCTCGGCGGCCGGAGTCGGGCGTGGTCGGCGGCGGGCTCCCAGGTGGCGGCGCGGCCGGACCGGGGGGCAGCGAGGAGGAGGCGGCGCAGCCTAGGAGGGGCAGGGAATGGCGGCGGGCGCGCGGGCGGAGCAGGGCAGCC
>NC_041388.1:133348230-133454409 GCF_002162155.2 Triticum dicoccoides | reverse complement strand
CGGGAGGGCCGCGCCTGGGCCCGGCGGGCTTCAGCGGAGGCGGTGCGGCCGGTGGGGCACGTGGCGCATGGGGATTGGGCGCAGGCGACGACAGACGTGTCTGGCGCCGGCGGGAGGAGCTAGACTAGGGTTTTGGACCCGATATTTCAGAGGGGTGCACATATTTATAGGTAGAGGGATCTAGGAGAGTCCAAATTAGGTGCGGTTTTCGGCCACGCAATCGCGATCGATCGACCGAGAGGATGGAGGGGGTTTGGATGGGTTTTGGGACACTTTGGAGGGGTGTTGGACTGCAACACACACGAGGCCTTTACGGTTCCCCTGTTAACTGTTGGAGTATCAAACGAACTCCAAATGGCACGAAACTTGACATGCGGTCTACCGGTAGTGTACCAAGGCCGCTTGGAAAATATCGGTTCACTCCGAGAATGTTTAACAGCTGCACACGAAAAGAGGCAAAAGGGGGGCGCCGGAGGACATCGGAGTGCCGGATTGCAAAATGGACAATGGGGTAAATGCTCGGATGCATGAGACAAACACGTATGCAAATGCGATGCACATGATGGCATGATATGAGATGCATGACATGGACAAAATGCAAAACAAAGACAAAACCTAACCACGAGGGATTATCATAACTTAGAGCTGAAAATGGCAAGAGTTGGAATACAAATATGGCAAGTTAGATATGGGGTGTTACAACACTCCACCACTACGAAAGGATCTCGTCCTGAGATCTAGGACTGGAAAAACTCCGGATATTCGGAATGGAGGTGGTCCTCGCGTTCCTAGGTGGCCTCTCTGTCAGAATGATGTGACCACTTCACTTTCAGGAATTTGATAGACTTGTTGCGAGTCTTGTGCTCAGTTTCTTCAAAGATGGCAATGGGATGCTCATGATAAGACATGTCTTCTTGGAGATCAATCTCTTTGAAGTTGATGGTGCGGTCAGGAGTCTTGAAACACTTGCGAAGCTGTGACACGTGAAACACGTCATGCACGTTTGCAAAGTTGGATGGAAGCTCAAGTTGATAGGCGAGGTTGCCTCTTTTTCCAATGATCTTGAAAGGACCCACGTATCTAGGGGCAAGCTTCCCTTTGATACCAAAGCGACAAGTACCTTTCATTGGAGAGACGCGGAGGTAGACATGGTCTCCGATCTCAAAAGCCAAGTCATGATGCTTGCTATCATAGTAACTCTTCTGGCGCGATTGCGCGGATTTGAGATTTTCACGAATGACTTTGCACATTTCTTCAGCCTCTATGATCAAGTCATTGCCAAGAAGTTGGCATTCACTAGTCTCTGACCAATTAAGAGGAGTACGACACTTTCTGCCATAGAGAATCTCGAATGGGGCCTTGCCCGAACTCGCTTGGAAGCTGTTGTTGTAGGAGAACTCGGCATATGGAAGACAATCTTCCCACTTCATACCGAAGGAAATTACACAAGCCCTGAGCATATCTTCAAGAATTTGATTTACTCGCTCGACTTGGCCACTAGTTCGAGGATGAAAGGCTATGCTGAAACGAATGTTGGTGCCCGTGGCCTTCTGAAAGGAATCCCAGAACTTAGAGGTAAAGATTCTTCCACGATCTGAAGATATGAACTGCGGAATGCCATGTAAGGAGACAGTCCTGGAGGTATATAGCTCTGCCAACTGAGCTGTTGTGATAGATTCTTTGATATGAAGAAAATGAGGCTCTTTAGTAAGCTTGTCGATGACAACAAAGATAGCATCATTGCCACGCTTGGACTTGGGAAATCCAGTCACGAAGTCCATCTCAATATGGTCAAACTTCCATTCTGGAATGGCAAGAGGTTCGAGGAGACTAGCTGGCCGTTGGTGTTCTGCTTTCACTCTTCTGCAGACATTACATTCATTCACGAACTAAGCAATCTCGCACTTCATTCAAGTCCACCAATACGACTGCTTGAGGTCATGGTACATCTTTGTACTTCCAGGATGAATAGATAGGAGTGAATTGTGAGCCTCGTTCATAATGACCTTACAAATGTCACCTTTAGGAACAACAATTCGATCCTCGAAGAATAGAGTATCTTTGTCATCAAGGCGATAGCACTTGTACTTGGGTTGGCTCTTGGAAATCTCATTCTTCACCTTCTTCACCATTGCATCAAGAAGTTGAGCCTCATGAATCTGATCTTCCAAAGTAGGAGAGACTTGGAGGTTGGCAAGGAATCCTTGAGGAACAACTTGAAGATTAAGTTTGCGGAAAGCTTCACAAAGATCCGGTTGGAAGGGCTTAAGAATCAAACTATTGCAGTAAGCCTTCCTGCTCAAAGCGTCAGCAATGACATTGGCCTTGCCTGGAGTATATTCAATACTCGGATTATACTCTTGAATCATTTCTACCCAACGAGTTTGCCTGAGGTTGAGGTTGGGCTGAGTGAAGATGTACTTGAGGCTCTTATGATCAGTGAAGATGTCCACTTTCCTTCCCAACAAGAGATGTCTCCATGTTAAAAGAGCATGGACAACTGCCGCCAACTCGAGGTCATGAGTGGGTAGTTCTTTCGTTGGGCTTCAACTGGCGAGAGGTATAGGCCACAACTTTCTTCTCTTGCATTAACACAGCACTGAGACCTTGCAGGGAAGCATCACAGAAAACCTCGAATGGTTTGGATTCATCAGGAGGAGTCAGAACTGGAGCTGTGACTAACTTCTCTTTGAGGGTGTTGAAAGCCACGTCACATTCATGCGTCTAGACATACTTCACATGCTTCTGGAGGAGGTTGGAAAGAGGCTTTGCAATCTTAGAGAAATTCTCAACGAATCTTCGACAATAGCTTGCAAGCCCAAGAAAGCTGCGGAGCTGCTTCACATTCTGAGGCGGTTCCCAATTCACAATTGCAGCCACCTTCTCAGAATTAACAACTATGCCCTTGGCAGAGATTATACGCCCAAGGTAGAGAACCTCATCGAGCCAAAACTCGCACTTTGAAAACTTTGCATAGAACTGATGTTCTCTGAGTTTGTCCAGCACCAATCTCAAGTGCTTGGCATGATCCTCTTTGTTCTTGGAAAAGACCAAAATATCATCGAGATACACCAAGACGAAGTCATTTGTGTAAGGGTTGAACATGAAGTTCATCATGCGAGAGAATGTTGGAGGAGCATTGACAAGGCCGAAATACATGACAGTGTATTCATAGGAACCATAGCTTGTTCTGAATGCTGTCTTGGGGATATCTTGTTCACGAATGCGAATCTAATGATAGCCCATACGAAGGTCAAGCTTGGAGAATACTTGAGCACCCTTGAGCTGTTCGAAAAGCTCATTGATGTTGGGAAGTGGGTACTTGTTCTTTATGGTCTTCTTGTTCAATGGATGGTAGTCGACACAACGTCGGTTCGTGCCATCTTTCTTCTTAACAAAAAGAACACCACAACCCCAAGGAGAAGAACTTGGTCGGATGAGACCCATACGCTCTTGTATATCGAGTTGTTTCTTCAGCTCCTTCAACTCTTCAGGTCCAAGCTTGTAAGGACGTTTGCAAACAGGTTCCGTGCCAGGCTCAAGATCGATGACGAATTCAACTGGCTGGTGAGGAGGCATTCCTGGAAGCTCTTCTGGAAAGAAGTCTTGATATTCACAATCGACTGGAATCTAAGAGATGGCATTTAACTCGCCCTTCTCATTGAGAGAAAACAGACGAGTGGTATCATCACGAGGGGCAAAGACGATCACATCCTCAGACGAGTGTGTCAATTGAATCTGCCTGCAGCACAATTAAGTTGAGCCTTGTGCTTAGAAAGCTAGTCCATGCCGAGAATTAGATCAATATCCGAGTTACCCAGAACAATTGGAGAGGACAGAAATTTATAGTCGCCCAACTTGATAGAAACATCCGGAACCATAGAGCTTGCGTTCATGAATTTACCCGGAGAGACAACTGATAACTGCCTAGGAAAATCTTGGAAAGGCAACTCATGCTTAGATCCAAATGGTCTTGAAATGAAACAATGTGATGCATGAGTATCAAAAAGGACTTTTGCAGGAATATCATTAACAGGAAGATTACCCATGATCACTTCTGAAGAGTCCTCTGTCTGAGCTGCATTCATCAAGTTGACCTTTGCAGACTTGGGGTTATGCTTGACCACTGCATTGCCGGCAGATCTCACAGGAGGAGGAGGCGGAAGACGCCTCTGGTTGAAGCATTTGTTTGCATAGTGACCCTTCTGTTGACACTTTTTGCACGTAACCTCTGAGATCGGACGGTGATACAGAGCACTTGACCTTGGAGCATGAGACGAAGCTTTGTTCTGAAAGCCTGGGTTGGGTGGGTGGGAAGATCCATTGCCACCTTTACTCTTCTGCTGGTAAGGCTGACGGAACGGAGGAGGAGGAGGCAACCAGAACTTTTGCTGCTTAGCTCCCACTTGAGTTGAAGAAGAAGGAGTTGCATCCCTGACTCTCTTCTTAGAAGCATCGCATTTGAGCTGAGCAGCTTCTTGCTTTAGTGCCATGTTGTAGAACTCATCATACTGTTTCGGCTCAAACAGCACGAGAGCTAGTTGCAGATCTTCTCTAAGGCCACCTCTGAATTGATAAATCATGCTCTTCTCATCAGGGACGTCTTGCTTGGCGAAGCAAGCGAGCCTCTGAAACATGATGTTGTATTGGTAAACAGACATACTGCCTTGCTTCAGATCGTGGAACTCCTCACGCTTACTCTCATCAACACTTTGAGGAATGTGGTGAGCTTTGAAGTCTCGGCAGAAATCATCCCAGGTAATCACACGACCTCCTCTGGAATCTTTGTATTGTTGATACCACTCAGCAGCTTGGTCTTTGAGTTGGAACGAAGCAAACTTGACAAAGTCCTCAGGCCTAACATTGCTACACTCAAAATGTTTGCAGATATCCATGAGCCAATCGTCAGCGTCTGTGGCCTCGACACAGTTACTGAAAGACTTCGGCTGGTTTGCGAGGAACTGGTTGAGGGTAGCAAACTAAACTTGATTGTTGCCATGGCCTTGATTTCCTTGGTTGCGCTCTTGCAAGAGTTGCATAAGCATCTGCGTGTTGGCATTGGTGGCGGCCATGACAGCTTGCCATGCCTCCGGAGGTGGAGGTGGTGGCAGTGGTTCCGGATTCTGACGCGTTTGAGGAGCCATCCTGAAGAGGGTGACATCCGTTAGCATCTTGAAAGACATATATTCAAGCTGAATGAAATGGATCGAAATTGCAACATATAGCCTTAACATTCGAACAAGAATGAACGAATGAATTCCAAATTAAATGATCACACTTCCATAAATTGAGAAGCCACTTAGATAGAGGTAGATGAATAAAACAACAAGGTACATATATGAACAAATAATTGGTAAGGATTACCCAATCACAAACCAAATATCTGTGGGAAGAAATACTAGAGCTACATGAATTCCCACCTATGAAACTCCCGAAATTTTCTGGTTATGCAATCAGGTGTTGGGGATACAGGGGAAGCATAATATCTCACCCAAAACTAGCAAATCCTACATCCAGCTGTATCCATACTTCAACACATAACCAACAAACCTTCAGAAATCATTTACCTCAACCTTCAAAAAGCATCCGTTATACGAGTTATGGCAATACTCCCGACCTCCCGCCCCAGTACTGGGTGGCGTGGAGGTTATCTCACCAACAACTGCATAAAAGAGATTTTCAATGTCGGCGAACTCAGGTATTCCAGAACTACAACGATAAAATTGTGACGACAACACCTTGGAGCTCAACTCCCCGGGACACTGCCACAACCCCTAAATGCCAGGAGGCACCAAGAACAATGTTCTCGTCACAAAACCATCGGAACGATTCCAAGATACTCGTGTGATCCTAAATTTTTTTTAGTGAAATTTGAGAAGAGAAGAGTCAAAACTCTACGTCAGGAAGCCTCACCAGAGTGACGAAGGGACTGAGGAGTAAAAAGAATCCTACTCTCTGATATATATAATCCTAAAAGACTCCAAACATTTTTCTAGACTCAACAACGCCAGTGATTCGATCAAGCAGGGGGCTCCTAAGTCGGGGAAGGCTCTGATACCAACTTGTAACACCGACGATGTGGCTATATCTCCCATGTGTCGGAGCACGACTTAGAGGCATAACCGCATAGTAGGCATGTCGCAAGAGGGGTAATCTTTACACATCCCATGTACTGAATAAGATAGAGATAAAGAGTTGGCTTACAATCGCCACTTCACACAATACACAAATATAGCATTACATCATCCAGAATACAATCAAGGTCCAACTACGGAACCAAAATAAAGACAACCCTAAATGCATAAGATCCCCGATTGCCCCAACTGGGCTCCACTACTGATCGTCTGGAAAGGAAACATAGTAACGTCATGAATCCTCGTCGAACTCCCACTTGAGTTCGGTCGCATCCCCTGGACTGGTATCATCGGCACCTGCATCTGGTTTTGGAAGTAATCTGTGAGTCACGGGGACTCAGCAATCTCACACCCTCACGGTCAAGACTACTTAAGCTTATAGGTAGGAAAAGGTAGTGAGGTGGAGTTGCAGCAAGCACTAGCATATATGGTGGCTATCTTACGCAAATGGGAGCGAGAAGAGAAGCAAGGCATGGTCGATAAGCTATCATGATCAAGAAGTGATCCTGAACTACTTACGTTCAAGCATAACACGAGACCGTCTTCTCTTCCCGGACTCCGTCGAAAAGAGACCATCACGGCTACACACGCTGTTGATTCATTTTAATTTAAGTTAAGTGTCAGGTTTTCTACAACCAGATATTAACAAATTCCCATCTGCCCATAACCGCAGGCATGGCTTTCGAAAGTTCAAATCCCTGCAGGGGTGTCCGAACTTAGCCCATCACAAGCTCTCACGGTCAATGAAGGATATTCCTTCTCCCAGGACGATCTGATCAGACTCGGAATCCCGGTTACAAGACATTTCGACAATGGTAAAACAAGACCAGCAAAGCCGCCCGATGTGCCGACAAATCCCGATAGGAGTCACACGAATCTCGTTCTCAGGGCACACTGGATGAGCCAGACGTCGGGTTGGCATAGACCCTGGTTGCCCAGGGGGCGTCGGATATCGCTCAGGTTGGACCAACACTTAGAGAAGCACTGGCCCGGGGGGGGTAAAATAAAGATGACCCTTGAGTCCGCGAAACCCAAGGGAAAAAGGCTAGGTGGCAAATGGTAAAACCAAGGTTGGGTCTTGCTAGAGGAGTTTTATTCAAGATGAACTATCAACGGGTTCCCATTATAACCCAACCGCGTAAGGAACGAAAAATCAAGGAACATAACACCGGTATGACGGAAACTAGGGTGGCAAGAGTGGAACAAAACACCAGGCATAAGGCTGAGCCTTCCACCCTTTACCAAGTATATAGGTGCATTAAAGTAAACAAGATATAATAGTAATGATATCCCAACAATATCATGTTCCAAGAAGGAACAAACTCCATCTTCACCTGCAACTAGCAACGCTATAAGAGGGGCTGAGCAAAGCGGTAACATAGCCAAACAACGGTTTGCTAGGACAAGGTGGGTTAGAGGCTTGACATGGCAATATGGGAGGCATGATATAGCAAGTGGTAGGTATCGCGACATAGCAATAGAGCGGCGCGGACGAGCTCGGCGACGCGGTCAAGCCACTCCTCGTAGAGGTCATCGACTTGGCGGTAGTGCAGGAGCTTGTTTGCGGCGATGAGTGCGGCCCGCGCCTCCATGGGAGCGCGTAGGTATCGCGACATAGCAATAGAGCGAGCAACTAGCAAGCAAAGATAGAAGTGATTTCGAGGGTATGGTCATCTTGCCTGCAAAGTTCTCCGAGATGACGTAAGCTTGACCCTCGTAAGCGTACTCAACGGGTTCCTCGATCACGAACTCGTCTCCCAGCTCTACCCAAGGCAAGAACACAAGCAAAAGAAACCACAATCAACCACGGTGCAATGCGCAAGAAACATGATGCAAAATATGGCATGATATGCGGGATGTAATATGCAATGCATATGCGTTCTCCGGAAGGAAAAGTTTGAACCAGGCCTAAACTTGGCAAACCAAGTGCGCTGCTGGAAAGATGAGTTGATTTCGGTCGAAATCGATATAAAGATCACCGGAATCGGATGCACGGTTTGCAAATGGCAAGCAAAACAATAATGGCATGATTCTGCGATTAACAGCACGATGCCATCTAAAATGCAACAAGAAACTAAGCTACTGCACTCTAACATAGCAACAAAGCACATGGCAGTGATCTACTCAAGATTCTTGACAAAAGATGAACATTGAGCTACGGCTAAAACACAAAATAGCAGGTTCAAACAAGCATGGCAAAAGTGCAAAAGATATCAGCTTCACGGACTTGGTGAAAATACTAACATGTCAGGAATTAACATCAGGAAGCAAAGTTTAGAGCAAGGTATCTACATGCTACAGGATCAGAACATAGCAAACAAAGGCATGGCATGAATCTACTTAAAGCACATAACAAAAGTCTCTTACTGACCATAAGCCAAAAGGGATGATAAGATATAATGGAACCCATGTAAACATAGCAAGTTTCGTTAATAGATTCAGACTTAGCAGAAAACTGGACATGGCAAAAATAGAATTATGAAGGCACGTTTGCGAGCTTGATGCACTCAACACAAGGAATTGCATGACAAACTAAGCATACTACCAGCAATAAGACATGATCATGAAGCCAAGCAAAGCAAGAACAAGTTCATAGAATGCATGGATCAACTACAACAACCTTGGCAAAATTGATTAACATGTAAACAATCTGCGAGGAAAATTTTATAGCAAAAGTAGAGCAAGAATGAGTCATGCTAGGGTACTCCATAAATGCAAACAAGGACATGGATGGATATAGCATAACCATATGTCAAAATCATCCTTACTGAACATACTCAAAAGAGGCATGGATCTCTCTGTAGCAACATGAATACATGGTATAAAAATAACATCAGGGAAATGACTTAGTGGAATTCTAAGTCCCTGAAATCAGTAATATTACAAGAGCTACTTTGCATGCATGTGCTAGTCACCACATTGATCGCAAAAATACATGGCATACACCCCTGTAAAGATGGTATGGCATAGCCCAAAACACATGTAGGTCTCAAGTTCATAGGAGGCACACAATAATCATGGCAAAAATGACAAAAGCTCATAATCTGTTAAGAAACAGAAACTAACATTTTATAGCACTCTTGCAACAGCAATTTGGGCATCAAGATGGACTCAAACAAGCATGGTGCAATGGAACAAAATGAAGAGGACATCCTAACGAACAATTTGATATGCCACACGCATGAAACGGAGCTACGGTGACAGAGTTACGGCATGATGAAAAGTGCTTGAAAAATAATGCAAAATGACTTGGAGAGAAATTGGGGGTCAACCCTCTCTGGATCTAGATCTGGATCTGACGCGCGCGGACTTTGAGGATGGACGGAGTGCTTCGCCGGAGGAGCTCGGGGAAGAAGGGCCGGTCGGGGAAGGCGGAGCTGGGGTCGGGGAAGAAGGGAGGCGCCGGCGGTGCGGTGGCGCGGAGCTCGGCGGCCGGAGTTGGGCGTGGTCGGCGGCGAGCTCCCAGGCAGCGGCGCGGCCGGACCGGGCGGCGGTGAGGAGGGGGCAGCGGGGAACGGCGGCGGAGGCACGGGCGGTGGGCGCGTGGGCGGAGCCGGATAGCCCCGGGCCGGGAGGGCCGCGCCTGGGCCCGGCAGGCTTCGGCGGAGGCGGTGCGACCGGTGGGACACGTGGCTCGTGGGGATTGGGCGCGGGCGACAATGGACGTGTCTGGCGCTGGCGGATGCGTCCGGTGGCGGCGGGAGGAGCTAGACTAGGGTTTTGGACCCGAAATTTCGGAGGGGTCCACATATTTATAGGTAGAGGAAGCTAAGAGAGTCCAAATGAGGTGCGGTTTTTGGCCACGCGATCATGATCAAACGACTGAGAAGATGGAGGGGGTTTGGATGGGTTTTGGGCCACTTTGGAGGGGTGTTGGGCTGCAACACACACGAGGCCTTTACGGTTCCCCGGTTAACCGTTGGAGTATCAAACGAACTCCAAATGGCACGAAACTTGACATGCGGTCTACCGGTAGTGTACCAAGGCTGCTTGGCAAATCTCAGTCCACTCCGAGAATGTTTAACACCCGGACACGAAAAGAGGCAAAAGGGGGTGTCGGAGGACATATGAGTGTCGGATGGCAAAATGGACAACGGGGAAAATGCTCGGATGCATGAGACGAACACGTATGCAAATGTGATGCACATGATGGCATGATATGACATGCATGACATGGACAAAATGCAAAACGAAGACAAAACCCAACCATGAGGGAATATCATAACTTAGTGCCAAAAATGGCAAGAGTTGGAATACAAATATGGCAAGTTACATACAGGGTGTTACAAGCGCGGTGTGCATGAGACGAAGAGCCGGCTAGGGCCAGCGATGGAGTGGCAGTGCGGCCGTCCTGCCGCATCGAAGGATGCGGCAAAGACGCTTGCTGTTCGTTCCCCATCGGGCCAGTGGCAGCGTTGGCGGCGGGAGACGGAGAACGACATGGTGGCCCGCTGATGGGAGCCGTCTGAGCAACGCGGACGGTGAGGACAGCCCGACGCTCAGCTCGAGCACGGCGAGCATCCGCCATGGAGACGATGGAGCCACGGAGCCACGAACTGATGGAAGGAAAGCTAAGGCGCACCCCTACCTGGCGCGCCAAATGTCGGATGTGGGGTTCCGGCAAACCCTTATGGTTCAAACACTGGGGTGCACGCGAAGTCTTTTCCTCCCACCGATCTACGCCCTAGCTCGCTAAGATCTCGTAAACAAACTCGACGAACTCGCAACACGGAAAGACACAATATTTATACTGGTTCGGGCCACCGTTGTGGTGTAATACCCTACTCCAGTGTGGTGGTGGTGGATTGCCTCTTGGGCTGATGATGAATAATACAATGGGAAGAACAGCCTCCTGAGGTTGAGGTATTCTTGTGCTTGGCTACCTTGTGTGGGTGAGAGTGATCCGAGATCCCTTTGTTGTCCTCCCTTCTCTATGGTGGTGGCTAGTCCTACTTATAGAGGCCCTGGTCCTCTTCCCAAATCTTGAGCGGGAAGGGAGACAACAATGGCAGGCAAATTTGAAGGGGGCAGCTAGTACGAGCTATCCTGACAAAAGTGGTCTTCGCCTGCCAAAGGCTCTGGTGGTGACACCGTCTTGGGATCCACGATGACCTCCGTCTTGTCGTCCTACTGGTCTCGGTCTTGTTGCACCAAAATGGCAACCTTTTCCTGATGCCTCGGTACTCCTCGCCTGCGCTGGTTTCCTTAGCACCAAAGAGGAAACAAGGATGTTGTGTGCGCTGGCGCCCGCCTGGTGTCGATCCTCATGGCTCACGTCACGAGAGCCTCATGAGGTTCGCCTCGCCTTGATATCTCCACTCCTCGTGAGCCTGCCTGACTAGGCCACTCCAGAGGAGGTCTTGTGTCGTTCGCCTCGCGAGGCTTGGCCCCTTGCGAGGGTCTTGGATGCCTTGTTGATGAAGGTGGGTCGTACGGCCTGCTAGCTTAGCCACGCCGCGGGCTGCAGGCAGGCAAGTCTGGGGACCCCCGTTCCCAAGACGCTGACAGTTATGCATTAGAGACAGCTGCATTCATGTTAAATAGGGCACCAACTAAATTCGTCGAGACGACACCATAAGAACTGTGGTTTGGCAAGAAACCTAAGATGTCGTTTCTTAAAGTTTGGGGTTGCGATGTTTATGTGAAAAAACTTCAGCCTGATAAGCTCAAACCTAAAATGGAGAAGTGCGTCTTCATAGGATACCCAAAAGAAAATGGTGGGTACACCTTCTATCACAGATCCGAAGGAAAGATCTTTGTTGCTAAGAATGGATCCTTTATAGAGAAGGAGTTTCTCTCGAAAGAAGTGAGTGGGAGGAAAGTGGAACTTGATGAGGTAATTGTACCTTCTCTCGAATTGGAAAGTAGATCATCACAGAAAACCGCTCACCTGATGCCTACACCAACTAGAGAGGAAGCTAATGATAATGATCATGAAACTTCAGATCAAGTTACTACCGAACCTCGTAGGTCAACCAGAGCACATTCCGCAGCAGAGTGGTATGGTAATCCTGTCCTGGAAGTCATGTTACTAGACCATGACGAACCTACGAACTATGAGGAAGCGATGATGAGCCCAGATTCTGCAAAATGGCTTAAGGCCATGAAATCTGAGATGGGATGACTTGCGCGATGATCGGCAAGCCATACATAATAAATGGATCTTCAAGAGGAAGACGGATGCTGATGGTAATGTTACTATCTACAAAGTTTGACTTGTCGCAAAAGTTTTTCAATAAGTTCAAGGTGTTTATTACGATGAGATTTTGTCACTTGTAGCGATACTTAAGTCTGTCTGAATCATGTTAGCAATTGCTGCATTTTATGAATTCTGGCAAATGGATGTCAAAACTACATTCCTTAATGGATTTCTTAAAGAAGAATTGTATATGATGCAACCGAAAGGTTTTGTTGATCCTAAAGCTGCTAACAAAGTGTGCAAACTCCAACGGTCCATCTATGGACTAGTGCAAGCATCTCGGAATTGGAATATATGCTTTGATGAGTTGATCAAAGCATATAGTTTTATACAGACTTGCGGTGAAGCCTGTATTTACAAGAAAGTGAGTGGGAGCACTACAACCTTTCTAATAAGTATATGTGAATGACATATTGTTGATCAGAAATGATGTAGAATTTTCTGGAAAGCATAAAGGAGTGTTTGAAAGGAGTTTTTCAAAGAAAGACCTCGGTGAAGCTACTTACATATTGTGCATCAATATATATAAAGATAGATCAAGATGTTTGATCATACTTTCAATGAGTACATACCTTGATAAGATTTTGAAGGAGTTCAAAATGGATCAGTCAAAGAAGGAGTTCTTGCCTGAGTTGTAAGGTATGAAGTTGAGTAAGACTCAAAACCCGACCACGATAGAAGATAGAGAGAGAATGAACGTCATTCCCTATGCCTCAGCCATAGGTTCTATAAAGTATGCCATGTTGTATACCAGACCTATTGTGTACCTTGCCATGAGTTTGGCAAAGGGGTACAATAGTGATCCAGGAGTAGATCACTAGACAACGGTCAAAATTATCCTTAGAGGACTAAGGAAATATTTCTCGGTTATGGAGGTGATAAAGAGTTCGTCGTAAAGAGTTATCTCGATGCAAGCTTTAACAGCGATTTGGATGACTCTGAGTCTCAATCTGGATACATATTGAAAGTGGGAGCAATTAGCTAGAGTAGCTCCATGCAAAGCATTGTAGACATAGAAATTTGCAAAATACATACGGATATCATATGAATGTGGCAGACCCATTGACTAAACTTCTCTCACAAGCAAAACATGATCACACCTTAGTACTCTTTGAGTGTTAATCACATGGCGATGTGAACTAGATTATTGACTCTAGTAAACCCTTTGGAAATTGGTCACATGGCATGTGAACTATGGGTGTTAATCACATGGTGATGTGAACTATAGGTGTTAAATCACATGGCGATGTGAACTAGGTTATTGACTCTAGTGCAAGTGGGAGACTGAAGGAAATATGCCCTAGAGGCAATAATAAAGTTGTTATTTTATATTTCCTTATATCATTATAAATGTTTATTATTCATGCTAGAATTGTATTAACCAGAAACTTGATACATGTGTGGACACATAGACAAAACACCGTGTCCCTAGTAAGCCTCTACTAGACTAGCTTGTTAATCAAAGATGATTAAGTTTCCTAACCATAGACATGTGTTGTAATTTGATGAATGAGATCACATAATTAGGAGAATGATGTGATGGACAAGACCCATCCGTTAGCTTAGAATAATGATCGTTCAGGTTTTTTGCTATAGCTTTCTTCATATCATATACATATTCCTTTGACTATGAGATTATGCAACTTCCGGATACCGGAGGAATAACTTGTGTGCTATCAAACATCACAACGTGACTGGGTGATTATAAAGATGCTCTACAGGTATCTTCGAAGGTGTTTGTTGGGTTGGCATAGATTGAGATTAGGATTTGTCACTCCGAGTATCGGAGAGGTATCTCTGGGCCCTCTCGGTAATGCACATCATGATAAGCCTTGCAATCAATGTGACTAATGAGTTAGTTGCGGGATGATGCATTACGGAACGAGTAAAGAGACTTGCTGGTAATGAGATTGAACTAGGTATGAAGATACCGATGATCGAGTCTCAGGCAAGTAACATACCGATGACAAAGGGAATAACATATGTTGTCATTACGGTACGACCGATAAAGATCTCTTAGAATATGTGGGAACCAATATGAGCATCTAGGTTCCATTGTTGGTTATTGACCAGAGAGGTGTCTCGGTCGTGTCTACATAGTTCTCAAACCTGTAGGGTCCGCACGCTTAACGTTCGATGACGATTTTGTATTATATGAGTTATGTGATTTGGGGACCGAATGTTGTTCAGAGTCCAGGAGGAGATCACAAACATGATGAGGAGTTTCGAAATGGTTGAGAGGTAAAGATTCATATATAGGATTATGATATTCGGACACAAGAAGTGTTCCGGGGGTACCAGGTACATATCGGGTCATCGGAAGGGGTTCCGGGCACACCCCCCCCCCCCTGGCAAAGATTTGGGCCTATTGCGCCAAGAGGTGAAACGCAGCAGCCAGCATGGGCTATTGCGCCCCCCACTTAGGCCGAATAGGAAGAGGAAGGAAAGGGAGAGGAGAGAAAGGAAGGGGAGGGATTCGGCCTCCCCCTTCCTTCTCCCCCCTCCTCTTTCCTTCTCCCTCCGGAAAACATGGAAGGGGGCGAATTGGGTGGGAGCCCAAGTAGGATTCAGCCTACTTGGCTACCCCCTGGCTGCGTCTTCCCCCCTCCAACAAATATATATGTGGGGAGGGGGCACCTAGAACACACAGAAACAACTGTTATCCATGTGCGGCGCCCTGATAACCCACAAGTATAGGGGATCAATTGTAGCCTCTTTTGATAAGTAAGAGTGTCGAACCCAACGAGGAGCTAAAGGTAGAATAAATATTCCCTCAAGTTCTATCGACCACCGATACAACTCTACGCACGCTTGACGTTCGCTTTACCTAGAACAAGTATGAAACTAGAAGTACTTTGTAGGTGTTTTTGGGTAAGCTTGCAAGAAAGTAAAGAGCACGTAAATAAAAGCTAGGGGCTGTTTAGATTAAGACACAACTAAATTAGTTTTAGTAAAGAGCTTTCGTCAACAAGAAAGTTATTTGTCCCTAGGCAATCAATTACTAGACCAGTAATCATTATTGCAATTTTATTTGAGGGAGATCCATAAGCTAACATACTTTCTCTACTTGGATCATATGCACTTATGATTGGAACTCTAGCAAGCATCCGCAACTACTAAAGATTCATTAAGGTAAAACCCAACCATAGCATTAAAGTATCAAGTCCCCTTTATCCCATACGCAAACAACCTACTTACTCGGGTCTGTGCTTCTGTCACTCACGCCACCCACCATAAGCAAATCATAATCATACTGCAAACCCTACAGCGGGAATCCCTCACGCTTGCACGACACGGAGAGCACCATAGGACAGCACCAATAATAAAACATACAACTCAAACCAATCACGATCATCAAATAGCCATTAGGACAAAACAGATCTACTCAAACATCATAGGATAGCCATACATCATTGGGAAATAATATATAGCGTTGAGCACCATGTTTAAGTAGAGATTACAGCGGGTAAGAGAGAGATTACACCACTGCACAGAGGGGGGAAGAGTTGGTGATGATGGTGGTGAAGTTGTTGGTGAAGATGACGGTGATGATGATGGCCCCCGGTGGCACTCCGGCGCCACCGGAAGCAAGGGGGAGAGGGGCCCCCTTCTTCTTCTTCTTCTTCCTTGACCTCCTCCCTAGATGGGAGAAGGGTTTCCCCTCTGGTCCTTGGCTCCCATGGCATGGGAGGGGCGAGAGCCCCTCCGAGATTGGATTTGTCTCTCTCTGTTTCTGCGTTCTCCCCTGGCTCTGTTTCATCGTTTCGTATATATATGGAGATCCGTAACTCTGATTGGCCTGAAACCTTCGCAATGATTTTTTCCGAATATTAGCATTCTTGCGGCAAATGAAGAGCATCAACCGCCTTACAGTGGGCTCATGAGGGTAGGGGCGCGCCTAGGGGGCAGGCGCGCCCCCCTGCCTCGTGACCACCTCGGGTACTCGTTCGCGTTGATTTTCCTTCCAAATTTTCAATATTTTCCAAAAATAAGCTCCATCCGTTTTTATCCTGTTTGGACTCTGTTTGATATGGATATTCTGCGAAACCAAAAACATGCAACAGATAGGAACTGGCACTGGGCACTGGATCAATATGTTAGTCCCAAAAATAGTATAAAAAGTTGCCAAAAAGTATATGAAAGTTGAATAATATTGGCATGGAACAATCAAAAATTATAGATACGACGGAGACGTATCAGCATCCCCAAGCTTAATTCCTGCTCGTCCTTGAGTAGGTAAATGATAAAAAAAAGATAATTTTTGATGTGGAATGCTACCTAGCATAATCTTGATCATATGTCTAATCATGGCATGAATATTAAGACACGAGTGATTCAAAGCAATAGTCTATCCTTTGACATAAAAATAATAATACTTCAAGCATACCAACCAAGCAATTATGTCTTATTGAAATAACATAGCCAAAGAAAGCTCATCCCTACAAAATCATATAGTCTGGCTATGCTCCATCTTCACCACACAAAATATTCACATCATGCACAACCCCGATGACAAGCCAAGCAATTGTTTCATACTTTTGACATTCTCAAATCTTTTCAACTTTCACACAATACATGAGCGTGAGCCATGGACATAGCACTATAGGTGGAATAGAATATGATGATGGGGGTTATGTGGAGAAGACAAAAAGGGAGAAAGTCTCACATCAACTAGGCGTATTAACGGGCTATGGAGATGCCCATTAATAGATATCAATGTGAGGAGTAGGGATTGCCATGCAACGGATGCACTAAGAGCTATAAGTTTATGAAAGCTCAAACTGGAAACTAAGTGGGTGTGCATCCAACTTGCTTGCTCACGAAGACCTAGGGCACTTGAGGAGGCCCATTGTTGGAATATACAAGCCAAGTTCTATAATGAAAATTCCCACTAGTATATGAAAGTGATAACTCAAGAGACTCTCTATATGAAGAACATGGTGCTATTTTGAAGCACAAGTGTGGAAAAAGGAATAGTAGCATTGCCCCTTTTTTATTTATTTTCTCTTTTTTAGGGCCTTTTCTTTTTTTGGCCTTTCTTTTTTTTCCGTCCGGAGTCTCATCCCGACTTATGGGGGAATCATAGTCTCCATCATCCTTTCCTCACTGGGGCAATGTTCTAATAATGATGATCATCACACTTTTATTTACTCACAACTCAATATTACAACTTGATACTAGAACAAACATATGACTCTATATGAATGCCTCCGGCGGTGTACCGGGATGTGCAATGATCTAGCGTAGCAATGACATCAAAAAAGGACAAGCCATGAAAACATCATGCTAGCTATCTTACGATCATGCAAAGCAATATGACAATAAATGCTCAAGTCATGTATATGATGATGATGGAAGTTGCATGGCAATATATCTCGGAATGGCTATGGAAATGCCATGATAGGTAGGTATGGTGGCTGTTTTGAGGAAGATATATTGAGGCTTATGTGTGACAGAGCGTATCATATCACGGGGTTTGGATGCACCGGCGAAGTTTGCACCAACTCTCGAGGTGAGAAAGGGCAATGCACGGTACCGAAGAGGCTAGCAATGATGGAAGGGTGAGAGTGCGTATAATCCATGGACTCAACATTAGTCATAAAGAACTCACATACTTATTGCAAAAATCTATTAGTCATCAAAACAAAGTACTACGCACATGCTCCTAGCGGGATAGATTGGTAGGAAAAGACCATCGATCGTCCCCGACCGCCACTCATAAGGAAGACAATCAATAAACACCTCATGCTCCAACTTCGTTACATAACGGTTCACCATGCGTGCATGCTACGGGACTTGCAAACCTCAACACAAGTATTTATCAATTTCACAATTACTCGACTAGCATGACTCTAATATCACCGCTTTTATATCACAAAACTATTGCAAGGAATCAAATATATCATATTCAGCGATCTACAAGTTTATGTAGGATTTTATGACTAACCATGTGAATGACCAGTTCCTGTCATCTCTCTAAATAGATATAAGTGAAGCAAGAGAGTTTAATTATTTCTACAAAATATGTGCCCGTGCTCTAACAAATACAAGTGAAGCAAAAGAGCATTCTTCAAATGGCGGTTTTCTATGTAAAGAGAAATAGGCAATCCAAACTTCAAATGATATAACTGAAGCACATGAAGCATTCTATAAAGCCATACTCAAGAGATATAAGTGAAGTTCAATGAGCATTCTTTAAATCAACCAAGGACTATCTCAAACCAGCATGGTGGATAAAAATAAAAAGAAAAACCTAAATGCAAAAGACGCTCCAAGACTTGCACATATCGCATGAACGAAACGAATCCGAAAACATACCGATATTTGTTGAAGAACGAGGGGATGCCTCCCCAGCATCCCCAAGCTTAGACGCTTGAGTCTCCTTGAATATTTACTTGGGGTGCCTCGGGCATCCCCAAGCTTGAGCTCTTGCCTCTCTTCCTTCTTCTCACATCGAAACCTTCTCAATCATCGAACACTTCATCCACACAAAACTTCAACAGAAAACTCGGTAAGATCCGTTAGTATAATAAAGCAAATCACTACTATAGGTACTGTTGCAAACCAATTCATATTTTGTTTTTTCATTGTGTCTACTGTAATATAACTTTTTCATGGCTTAATCCACTGATATAAATTGATAGTTTCATCAAAACAAGCAAACTATGCATCAAAAACAGAATCTGTGTAAAACAGAACAGTCTGTAATAATCTGAACATTCACCATACTTCTGATACTTGAAAACTTCTGCCAAAATTAGGAAAAATAAAAAATGTGTACAGCAAGACAGTGAAAAAAGAATCAGAACCATGTGACGTTCCAGCTAAAAATGTAAAATCGCGCACTACAGCCAAAGTTTCTGTCCTGCACCGTACAAACCATCAAGCAAATGTAAACATCCTAAAGGCAGACCTTAGCACATTATTTTTATAATACAATGGAATTGTACAAGGGGATAATTATTTTTTTTGAAAAGTTTCTGTAATTAAGATTCACAAAGTTCCCATGGGCATGAACAAAGTTCAAGGACGTCCCCCATTTTCACAATGCTTGTCTCTATCACTTTCACTTTCCTTTTTGAAAAAGTTTTGGGTTCCCCTCATTATTTTTGTTGTTTTTAAACTATATGAAAGCACTCAACAGAAATAAATGACCCTCTAAAACTTCTGGGTTGTCTCCCTGGCAGCGCTTTCTTTAAAGCCATTAAGCTAGGCATGTAGTGCTCAAGTAGTGAATCCACCCGGATCCCAAGGTATATCAAAGCCAATTTTAATTAGCAATGATTTGTAATTTAGGAGTGAGCACAAGGTAACATATATCATGTGATGACGAAGTCTAGCTCTCTTCATATGCATCGGCATGTCATAAAAGAACAATTCATGCACACCTAGTAAAGGCCAATGCATAGTATAAACAGTTTCTTGCAATTTTATCATGTGGGAAGCATAGAGAGGTGGAGATATAGTTCCTCTCTCATAATAATTGCAAGTAGGAGAAGAAAGCACATGCATATTATATTCATTAAAATCACCATGTGTAACAGTAAAAGGCAACCCATCAATATATTCCTTAATAAGAGCAAACTTCTCCGATATAGTGTAGTTTGGAGAATTCAAAAAGATAATAGGACTATCATGTGTGGGTGCAATAGCAACAATTTCATGTTTAACATAAGGAACTATAGCAAGTTCATCTTCATAAGCATAATTCGTATTGTCATCTTGGCCACAAGCATAGCAAGCATCATCAAAAAGGGATATTTCAAAAGAATCATAGGGGCCATAACAGTTATCATAGCAATCATCCTTCGGTAAGCACGAAGGGGAATTAAACAATGTATGAGTTGAAGAGTTACTCTCATTAGAAGGTGGGCATGGGTGATCAATCCGCTCTTCCTCCTTTTGTTCTTCGCTCTCCTCATCATCTTTTTCATCCAATGAGCTCACAGTCTCATCAATTTCTTCTTCCATAGACTCCTGCAAAATATTAGTCTCTTCTTGGGCAGCGGAGTATTTCTCAATATATTGTATAACATAGGTATTAGAAGCATAATTATCATAGCAATATTTAAGTATAGCAAAATTTTCAGATTTGTGAAAAGTAGCATCATACTTTTCAATCAAAGAAGCAATTTCAAAAGCACCCTTATAAGCAACAAATTCTTCAATTTGTTGAACATCATAGTAACTATAAACACCTTTAGCATAAGAAGATAAGATTCCATTATCAATAAACTCACATTGGTAGGGAAGGTGTTTCTTAGGGTTTTCAGAACAACAAGTAAAATCATATAATTCACATAAATTCCAAGCATAGCATTGCAAACATTGAATTTGACTCCATAATAATTTCCCTTTTTCAGATATACGGTGTCGCACATAACAAGCATGCTCATCTAAAGATTTTCCCTCAACTAAGCTAGTTGGGGTTTCGGCACGAGCACAAAGGGATCGAAGATGATCCAAGTAATAAGCTTCAGCAGTGTGATAGATTTTGAGTGGTTCTTCAACCATTGGTCAGTAGGTACAACTAATTTTTTTGGTATTTTGCGTTTCCTACCCATAACTAAAGATAGAAATCAACTAAGAACAGCAAATAAAAATTATTTAGTGATAAAGCAAACAAGCACACACGAGAATATTCACCCCCCGCTATTGCTCCCCGGCAACGGCGCCAGAAAAAGGTCTTGATAACCCACAAGTATAGGGGGTCAATTGTAGCCTCTTTCAATAAGTAAGAGTGTCGAACCCAACGAGGAGCTAAAGGTAGAACAAATATTCCCTCAAGTTCTATCGACCACCGATACAACTCTACGCACGCTTGACGTTCGCTTTACCTAGAACAATTATGAAACTAGAAGTACTTTGTAGGTGTTTTTGGGTAAGATTGCAAGAAAGTAAAGAGCATGTAAATAAAATCTAGGGGCTGTTTAGATTAAGACACAGCTAAATTAGTTTTAGTAAAGAGCTTTCGTCAAAAAGAAAGTTATTTGTCCCTAGGCAATCAATAACTAGACCGGTAATCATTATTGCAATTTTATTTGAGGGAGATGCATAAGCTCACATACTTTCTCTACTTGGATCATATGCACTTATGATTGGAACTCTAGCAAGCATCCGCAACTACTAAAGATTCATTAAGGTAAAACCCAACCATGGCGTTAAAGTATCAAGTCCCCTTTATCCCATACGCAAACAACCTACTTACTCGGGTCTGTGCTTCTGTCACTCACGCCACCCACCATAAGCAAATCATAAGCATACTGCAAACCCTACAGCGGGAATCCCTCACGCTTGCACGACACGGAGAGCACCATAGGACAACACCAATAATAAAACATACAACTCAAACCAATCACGATCATCAAATAGCCATTAGGACAAAACAGATCTACTCAAACATCATAGGATAGCCATACATCATTGGGAAATAATATATAGCGTTGAGCACCATGTTTAAGTAGAGATTACAGCGGGTAAGAGAGAGGTTACACCGCTGCACAGAGGGGGGAAGAGTTTGTGATGATGGTGGTGAAGTTATTGGTGAAGATGACGGTGATGATGATGGCCCCCGGTGGCACTCCGGCGCCACCGGAAGCAAGGGGGAGAGGGCCCCCCTTCTTCTTCTTCCTCCTTGACCTCCTCCCTAGATGGGAGAAGGGTTTCCCCTCTGGTTCTCAGCTCCCATGGCATGGGAGGGGCGAGAGCCCCTCCGAGATTGGATCTGTCTCTCTGTCTCTCTTTGTTTCTGCGTTCTCCCCTGGCTCTGTTTCATCGTTTTGTATATATATGGAGATCCGTAACTCCGATTGGCCTGAAACCTTCGCCGTGATTTTTTTCCGAATATTAGCTTTCTTGTGGTAAAAGAAGAGTGTCAACTGCCTTACGGTGGGCTCGCGAGGGCAGGGGGCGCGCCCCCTGCCTCGTGACCACCTCGGGCACTGGTTCGCGTTGATTTTCCTTCCAAATTTTCCATATTTTCCAAAACTAAGCTCCGTCCGTTTTTATCCCGTTTGGACTCCGTTTGATATGGATATTCTGCGAAACCAAAAACATGCAACAAACGGGAACTGGCACTGGGCACTGGATCAATATGTTAGGCCCAAAACTAGTATAAAAAGTTGCCAAAAAGTATATGAAAGTTGAATAATATTGGCATGGAACAATCAAAAATCATAGATACGACGGAGACGTATCACGCCCTCTCCACAGTTTACTCATCCGGTCATATTGTCGTAGTGCTTAGGCGAAGCCCTGCGCGGATCACTTCACCAACACCGTCACCATGTCATCGTGCCGACAAAACTCTCCCTCGACACTTTTCTGGATCACGAGTTTGAGGGACGTCACCGAGCTGAACGTGTGCAGAACTGGGAGGTGTCGTACGTTTCATGCTTGATTGGTCGGAACGCGAAGAATTTTGACTACATCAACCACGTTGCCAAACACTTCCGCTTTCGGTTTACGAGGGTACGTGGACACACTCTCCCCTCTCATTGCTATGCATTGTTGGGGAACGCGGCATGCAATTTCAAAAAAATCCTACGCTCATGCAAGATCTATCTAGGAGATGCATATCAATGAGAGGGGGAGAGTGTATCCACGTACCCTAGTAGACCGTAAGCGGAAGCGTTAGCTTAACGCGGTTGATGTAGTTGAACGTCTTCTCGATTCAACCGATCAAGCACCGAACGTACGACACCTCCGAGTTCTGCACATGTTCAGCTCGTTGACGTCCCTCAAACTTTTGATCCATCAAAGTGTCAAGGGATAGTTCCGTCAGCACAACGGCGTGGTGACGGTGATGGTGAAGTGATTCGCGCAGGGCTTCGCCAAAGCACCACGTGAATATGACCGGAGGCGTAAACTGTGGAGGGGGGCGCCGCACACGGCTAACAATTGTTGGTGTGTGTTCTAGCGGTGCCCCCTCCTCATATATATATATATATATATATATATATATATATATATATATATATATATATATATATATATATATATATATATAGATAGGTTGGAGGGGAGAAGAGGCAGCCAAGGGGGCACCCCAAGTAGGAGGAATCCTACTTGGGGTCCTCCCAATTCGGCCTCTCCTCTTTCCTATTCCTATTCGGAGTAGGAAGGGAAGAGGGGGAAGGGGGAATCCTATTCCCTTTTTCCTTTCCTCCTTCCCCTTTTGTACTCCGATATGGTCAGCCCATATGGAGGGGCGCACCAGCCCCTTAGGGGTTGGTCTATCCCTCTCTTGGCCCATTAGGCCCATAAAGTTTGCCGGGGGTTGCTCGGAACCCCTTCTGGTGACCCTATATGCACCCGGTACCCCCGGAACACTTCCGTATCTGAATACTATCGTCCTATATATGAATATTTACCTCTCGACCATTTCGAGACTCCTCGTCATGTCTGTGATCTCATCTGGGACTCCGAACAACATTCGGTTACCAAATCACATAACTCATATAATACAAAATCGTCATCAAACGTTAAGCGTGTGGACCCTACGGGTTCGAGAACTATGTAGACATGACTGAGCCACCTCTCCGGTCAATAACCAATAGCGGAACCTGGATGCTCATGTTGTTTCCTACATATTCTACGAAGATCTTTATCGGTCGAACCATTATGACAACATACGTTATTCTCTTTGTCATCGGTATGTTACTTACCCGAGATTGGATCGTCGGTATCTTCATACCTAGTTCAATCTCGTTACCAGCAAGTCTCTTTACTCATTCTGTAATGCATCATCCCGCAACTAAATCATTAGTCACATTGCTTGCAAGGCTCATTATGATGTGGATTACCGGGGCCAGAGATGCCTCTCCGATACTCAGAGTGACAAATCCTAATCTCGATCTATGCCAACCCAACAAACACCTTTGGATATACCTATAGAACAACTTTATAATCACCCAGTTACGTTGTGACTTTTGATAGCACACAAGGTATTCCTCCGGTACCCGGGAGTTGCATAATCTCATAGTCGAAGCAATATATATTTGACATGAAGAAAGCAATAGCAATAAAACTGAATGATCAACATGCTAAGCTAACGGATGGGTCTTGTCCATCACATCATTATCCTAATGATTTGATCCCGTTCATCAAATGACAACACATGTCTATGGTTAGGAAACTTAACCATCTTTGATTAATGAGATAGTCTAGTAAAGGCTTACTAGGGACATGATGTTTTGTCTATGTATCCACACATGTATCAAGTTTCCGGTTAATACAATTCTAGCATGGATAATAAACATTTATCATGATATAAGGAAATATAAAATAACAACTTTATTATTGTCTCTAGGGCATATTTCCTTCACTCTCCCACTTGCACTAGAGTCAATAATCTAGTTCACCATCGCCACTTGATTTAACACCAATAGTTCACATCACCATGTGATTAGCACCCATAGTTCAGATTGCCATGTGAAGAACACCCAAAGGGTTTACTAGAGTCAGTAATCTAGTTCACATCTCCATGTGATTAACACCCAAAGAGTACTAAGGTCTTATCATGTTTTGCTTGTGAGAGAGGTTTAGTCAACGGGTCTCCACATTTAGATCCGTATGTATTTTGCAAATTTCTATGTCTACAATGCTCTGCACGAAGCTACTCTAGATAAAAGCTCCCACTTTCAATATGTATCCAGATCGAGACTCAGAGTCATCCATATTGGTGTCAAAGCTTGCATCGACGTAACTCTTTACGACAAACTCTTTATCACCTCCATAACCGAGAAATATTTCCTTAGTCCTCAAAGGATAATATTGACCGCTGTCGAGTGATCTACTCCTAGATCACTATTGTACTCCCTTACCAAACTCATGGCAAGGTATACAATAGGTCTGGCATATTTTATAGAACATATGGTTGAGGCATAGGGAATGACTTTCATTCTCTCTCTATCTTCTGCCATGGTCGGGCTTTGAGTCTTACTCAACTTCACACCTTACAACACAGGCAAGAGCCCTTTCTTTGACTGATCCATTTTGAACTTCTTAAAAATCTTATCAAGGTATGTGCTTTGTGAAAGTCTTATTAAATGTCTCGATATATCCCTTTAGATCTTGATGCCCAATATATAAGTAGCTTCACCGAGGTCTTTCATTGAAAAATTCTTATTCAAGTATCCTTTTATGCTATACGGAAGTTCTATATCATTTCCAATCAACAATATGTCATCCACAGATAATATCAGAAATGCTACAAAGCTCCCATTCACTTTCTTATAAATACAAACATCGCCATAAGTCTGTATAAAACCATATGCTTTGATCACCTTATCAAAGCATATATTCCAAATCCGAGATGCTTGCACCTGTCCATAGATGGATCACTGGAGTTTGCATACTTTGTTAGCACCTTTAGGATGGAGAAAACCTTCTGGTTGCATCATATACAAGTCTTCTTTTTAAGAAATCCATTAAGGAATGCAGTTTTGACATCCATTTGTCAGATTTCATAAAATGTGGCAATTGCTAACATGATTCGGACAGACTTAAGCATCACTACGAGTGAGAAAATCTCATCGTAGTCAACACCATGAACTTGTCAAAAACCTTTTGCAACAAGTCGAGCTTTGTAGACAGTAACACTACCATCAGCATATGTCTTCCTCTTGAAGATCCATTTATTCTCAATGGCTTTCCGATCATCGGGCAAGTCCACCAAAGTCCACACTTTGTTCTCATACATGGATCCTATCTCAGTTTTCATGGCCTAAAGCCATTTATCGGAATCTGGGCTCATCATTGCTTCCTCATAGTCTGTAGGTTCGTCATGGTCTAGTAACATGACTTCCAGAATAGGATTACTGTACCACTCGGGGTGCGGATCGTGCTTTGGTTGACCTACGAGGTTCGGTAGTAACTTGATCTGAAGTTTCATGATCATTATCATTAGCTTCCTCTCTAGTTGGTGTAGGCATCACGGGAACGGTTTTCTGTGATGAGCTACTATCTAATTTGAGAGAAGGTACAATTACCTCATCAAGTTCTACTTTCCTCCCACTCACTTCTTTTGAGGGAAACTCCTTCTCTAGAAATGTTCCATTCCTGGCAACAAAGATCTTGCCTTTGGATCTGTGGTAGAAGGTGTACCCAATTGTTTCCTTAGGGTATCCTATGAAGACGCACTTCTCCGATTTGGGTTCAAGCTTATCAGGCTGAAGCCTTTTGACATAAGTGTCGCAACCTCAAACTTTAAAAAACGATGGCTTAGGTTTCTTGCCAAACCATAGTTCTTACGGTGTCATCTCAACATATTTAGATGCTGCCCTATTTAACGTGAATGCACCTGTCTCTAATCCATAACCCCAAAATGATAGTGGTAAATCGGTAAGAGACATCATAGATTGCACCATATCTAATAAAGTATGGTTACGACATTCAGACACACCATTACGTTGTGGTGTTCCAGGTGGCATGAGTTGTGAAACTATTCCACATTGTTTTAAATGAAGGCCAAACTCGTAACTCAAATATTCGCCTCCTGCGATCAGATTGTAGAAACTTTATTTTTCTTGTTACGATGATTCTCCACTTCACTCTGAAATTCTTTGAACTTTTCAAATGTTTCAGACTTGTGTTTCATCAAGTAGATATACCCATATCTTCTCATATCATTTGCAAAGGTCAGAAAATAACGATACCCGCTACGTGCCTCAACACTCATCGGACTGCATATATCGGTATGTATTATTTCCAATAAGTCATCAGCTCGCTCCATTGTTCCAGAGAACGGAGTTTTAGTCGTCTTGCCCATGAGGCACGGTTCACATATCAAATGATTCATAATCAAGTGATTTCAAAAGCCCATCTGCATGGAGTTTCTTCATGCGCTTTACACCAATATGACCTAAATGGCAGTGCCACAAATATGTTGCACTATCATTATCAACTTTGCATCTTTTGGCATCAATATTATGAATATGTGTATCACTACAATTGAGATTAAATAAACCATTTATATTGAGTGTATGACCATAGAAGGTTTTATTCATGTAAACATAACAACAATTATTCTTTGAGTTAAATGAATAAATGTATTGCAATAAACATGATCTAATCATATTCATGCTCAACGCAAACACCAAATAACATTTATTTTAGGTTGAACACTAATCTCGAAGGTAAAGGGAGTGTGCGATGGTGATCTTGTCAACCTTGGAATCACTTCCACACACATCGTCACCTCGCCCTTAACTAGTATCTGTTCATTTTGCAACTCCTGTTTCGAGTTAGAAATCTTAGCAACTGAACCGGTATCAAATACCCAGGGGCTACTATGAACGCTAGTAAAGTACACATCAATAACATGTATATGAAATATACCTTTGTTCACTTTGCCATCCTTCTTATCCGTCGGGGCAGTTCCGCTTTCAGTGACCATTTCCTTTGCAGTAGTAGCACTCAGTTTCAGGTTTGGGTCTAGCTTTGGGCTTCTTCACAGGAGTGGCAACTTGCTTGCCATTCTTCTTGAAGTTCCCTTTCTTTCGATTGCCCTTTTTTATTGAAACTAGTGGTCTTTTTAGCCGTCAACACTTGATGTTATTTCTTGATTTCTACCTTCGCCGATTTCAGCATTGTGAAGTGCTTGGGAATCGTTTTCGTCATCCCTTGCATATTATAGTTCATCACAGAGTTCTAGTAACTTGGTGATAGTGACTATAGAACTTTGTCAATCACTATCTTATCTGGAAGATTAACTCCCACTTGATTCAAGCGATTGTAGTACCCATACATTCTGAGCACATGCTCACTAGCTGAGCTATTCTCCTCCATCTTGTAGGCAAAGTACTTGTAAGAGGTATCATACCTCCAGACATGGGCATGAGTCTGAAATACCAATTTCAACTCTTGGAACATCTCATATGCTCCGTGGCGTTCAAAACTTTTTTGAAGTCCTGGTTCTAAGCCGTAAAGCATGGTGCACTAAACTATCAAGTAGTCATCATACCGAGCTTGTCAAATGTTCATAACGTCTGCATCTACTCATGCAATAGGTGTGTCACCTAGCGGTGCATCAAGGACATAATTCTTCTGTGCAGCAATGAGGATAATCCTCACATCACGGACCCAGTCCACATCATTGCTACTATCATCTTTCAACTTAGTTTTCTCTAGGAACATATCAAAAATAAAATAGGGGAGCTATACGCGAGCTATTGATCTACAACATAGATATGCAAATACTATCATGACTAAGTTCATGATAAATTAAGTTCAATTAATCATATTACTTAAGAACTCCCACTTATATAGGCATCCCTCGAGTCATCTAAATGATTACATGATCCAAATCAACTAAACCATGTTCGATCATCACGTGAGATGGAGCAGTCTTCAATGGTGAACATATCTATATTGATCATATCGACTATATGATTCATGTTCGACCTTTCGGTCTTCAGTGTTATGAGGCCATGCCTGTACATGCTAGGCTCGTCAAGTTTAACCCGAGTATTCCGCATGTGCAAAAATGTCTTGCACCCGTTGTAGAGCTTATCACACCCGATCATCACGTGGTGTCTCGGCACGACGAACTGTCGCAACAGAGCATACTCAGGGAGAACACTTATACCTTGAATATTTTTAGTGAGGGATCATCTTATAACGCTACCGCCATACTAAGCAAAATAAGATGCATAAAAGATAAACATCACATGCAATCAAAATATGTGACATGATATGGCCATCATCATCTTGTGCCTTTGATCTCCATCTCCAAAGCACCGTCATGATTTCCATCTTCACCGGCTTGACACCTTGATCTCCATCGTAGCGTCATTGTTGTCTTGCTAACTATTGCTTCTACAATGCTAACACATAGTGATAAAGTAAAGGAATTACATGGCGTTTGCATTTCATACAATAAAGCGACAACCATAAGGCTCCTGCCAGTTGTCGATAACTTTTACAAAACATGATCCTCTCATACAATAACGTATATCACATCTTGTCTTGACCATATCACATCACAACATGCCCTGCAAAAACAAGTTAGACGTCCTCTACTTTGTTGTTTTAAGTTTTACGTGGCTGCTACGGGCTTCCAGTAAGAACCGTTCTTACCTACGCATCAAAACCACAATGGTGATTTATCAAGTTTGCTGTTTTTAAATTCAATAAGGACCGGCCGCAGTCAAATTCGATTCAACTAAAGTTGGAGAAACAAACGCCCGCTAGCCACCTTTATGCAAAACTAGTTGCATGTCTGTCGGTGGAACCGGTCTCATGATCGTGGTCATGTAAGGTTGGTCCAGGCCGCATCATCCAACAATACCGCCAAATCAAAATAAGACATTGGTGGTAAGCAGTATGACGATCACCGCCCACAACTCTTTGTGTTCTACTCGTGCATACCATCTAGCATAGACCTGGCTCGGATGCCACTTTTGGGGAACGCAACATGCAATATCAAAAAAAATCCTATGCTCATGCAAGATCAATCTAGGAGATTCATAGCAACGATAGGGGGAGAGTGTGTCCACGTACCCTCGTAGACCGAAAGCGGAAGCATTAGCTTAACGTGGTTGATGTAGTCGGACGTCTTCTCGATTCAACCGATCAAGCACCGAACGTATGACACCTCCGAGTTCTGCACACGTTCAGCTCGATGGCGTCCCTCGAACTCTTGATCCAGCAAAGTGTCGAGGGAGAGTTCCATCAGCACGATGGCGTAGTGTCGGTGATGGTGAAGTGATTGGCGCAGGGCTTCGCCTAAGCACTATGTGAATATGACCGGAGGCGTAAACTGTGGAGGGGCGCCGCACACGGCTAACAATTGTTGGTGTGTGTTCTAGCGGTGACCCAAGTAGGAGGAATCCTACTTGGGGTCCTCCCAATTCGGCCTCTGTCCTTTCCTATTCCTATTAGGAGTAGGAAGGGAAGAGGGGGAAGGGGGAATCCTATTCCCTTTTTCCTTTCCTCCTTGCCCTTTTCTACCCCAATATGACCAGCCCATATGGAGGGGGCACACCAGCCTCTTAGGGGCTAGTCCGTCCCTCTCTTGGCCCATTAGGCCCATATAGTTTGCCGGGGGTTGCCCGAAACCCCTTCCGGTGAACTGAAATGTACCTGGTACCCCCGGAACACTTCCGGTGTCCAAATACTATAGTCCTATATATGAATCTTTACCTCTCGATCATTTCGAGACTCCTCGTCATGTCCATGATCTTATCCGGGACTCCAAATGACATTCGGTCACCAAATCACATAACTCATATAATACAAAATTGTCATCAAACGTTAAGCGTGCGGATCCTACAGGTTCGAGAACTATATAGACATGACCAAGACACCTCTCCGGTCAATAACCAATAGCGGAACCTGGATGCCCATATTGGTTCCTACATATTCTACGAAGATCTTTATCGGTCGAACCGTTATGACAACATACGTTACTCCCTTTTTCATCGGTATGTTACTAGCCCGAGATTCGATCATCGGTATCTTCATACCTAGTTCAATCTCATTACCGGCAAGTCTCTTTAGTCGTTTCGTAATACATCATCCCGCAACTAACTCATTAGTCACACTGCTTGCAAGGCTTATTATGATGTGCATTACCGAGAGGGCCTAGAGATACCTCTCTGATACTTAGAGTGACAAATCCTAATCTCGATCTATGCCAACCCAACAAACACCTTCGGATATACCTGTAGAGCATCTTTATAATCACCCAGTTACATGTTAAGCTAACGGATGGGTCTTGTCCATCACATCATTCTCCTAATGATGTGATCTCGTTCATCAAATGACAACACATGTCGATGGTTAGGAAACTTAACCATCTTTGATTAACAAGCTAGTCTAGTAGAGGCTTACTAGGGACACGGTGTTTTGTCTATGTATCCACACATTTATCAAGTTTCCGGTTAATACAATTCTAGCATGGATAATAAACATTTATCATGCATCTCCTAGATAGATCTTGCGTGAGCGTGGGGAATTTTTGAGATTGCATGATGCGTTTCCCTACACAGAATGACACCAGAGATCACTGGGTTGCCGCGCGACCTTCCTTCCCCGCCACATCGTCGGTCGTCGGGCCCATTGCTTGATACGTCTCCAACGTATCTATAATTTTTGATTGTTCCATGCTATTATATTATATGTTTTGGATGTTTAATGGGCTTTAATATACCTTTTCATATTATTTTTGGGGCTAACCTATTAACCGAAAGCCCAGTGCAATTTTTTTTGCCTATTTCAGTGTTTCACAGAAAAGGAATATCAAACGGAATCCAAAAGGAATGAAACCTTCGCGAGGATATTTTTTGGAACAAACGTGATCCAGGAGACTTGGAGTGGGCGTCAATAAAGAAGCGAGGCAGCCACGAGGTAGGGCGGCGCACCTAGGGGGGCCAGGCGCGCCCCCACCCTCGTGGGCCCCTCACAGCTCCACCGACCTAATTCTTTCGCCTATATATACTCTTATACCCTGAAACCTTCGGGGAGAGCCACGAAACACCTTTTCCACCATCGCAACCTTCTGTACCCATGAGATCCCATCTTGGGGCCTCTTCCGGCGCTCCGCCGGAGGGGGATTCGATCATGGAGGGCTTCTACATCAACACCATAGCCTCTCCGATGATGTGTGAGTAGTTTACCATAGACCTTCGGGTCCATAGTTATTAGCTAGATGGCTTCTTCTCTCTCCTTGGATCTCAATACAAAGTTCTCCTCGATCTTCTTGGAGATCTATTCGATGTAACTCTTTTTGTGGTGTGTTTGCCAAGATCTGATGAATTGTGGGTTTATGAACTTGATTATCTATGAATATTATTTGATTATTCTCTGAATTCTTATATGCATGATTTGATATCTTTGCAAGTCTCTTCGAATTATCGGTTTAGCTTGGCCTACTAGATTGATCTTTCTTGCAATGGGAGAAGTGGTTAGCTTTGGGTTCAATCTTGTAGTGCTCGATCCCAGTGACAGAAAGGGAAACAACATGTATTGTATTGTTGCCATCAAGGATAAAAAGATGGGGTTTATATCATATTGCTTGAGTTTATCCCTCTACATCATGTCATCTTGCTTAATGCGTTACTCCATTCTTATGAACTCAATATTCTATATGCATGCTGGATAGTGGTCGATGTGTGGAGTAATAGTAGTAGATGCAGAATCGGTTCGGTCTACTTGACACGGACGTGATGCCTATATTCATGATCATTGCCTTAGATATCATCATAACTATGCGCTTTTCTATCAATTGCTCGGCAGTAGTTTGTTCACCCACTGTAATACATGTTATCTTGAGAGAAGCCACTAGTGAAACCTATGGCCCCTGGGTCTACTTTACATCATATAAGTTACCAATCTACAATTCTAGTTTACTATTTATTTTGCAATCTTTATTTTCCAATCTATACCACAAAAATACCAGAAATATTTATCTTATTATCTCTATCATATCTCACTTTCGTAAGTGACTGTGAAGGGATTGACAACCCCTTTTATCGCGTTGGTTGCGAGGTTCTTGTTTGTTTGTGCAGGTACTAGGCGACTTGCGTGTAGTCTCCTACTGGATTGATACCTTGGTTATCAAAAACTGAGGGAAATACTTACGCTACTTTGCTGCATCACCTTTCCTCTTCAAGGGAAAACCAACACATGCTCAAGATGTATCAAGAAGGATTTCTAGCACCGTTGTCAGGGAGATCTACGCACAAGTCAAGACATACCAAGTACCCATCACAAACTCTTATCCCTCGCATTACATTATTTGCCATTTGCCTCTCGTTTTCCTCTCCCCCACTTCACCCTTGCCGTTTTATTTGCCTCTTTTTCGTTCGCCCTTTTTTCGTTCGTCTCTTTTTGCTTGCTTCTTGTGTGTCCTTGTGTTAGATCATTTGTTTTGCTGTTATGGCTAGTCCTTCTACCATTGTTAGTACTCCCGATCATGAAGTCCTTAATTTTAAACAAAGGGAGGGAGAAAATCTAAAAGATGCTTGGTATAGAATTTGCAATGCTCAGAATAGATCCACTAGGAAGCAATCTACTTCCGTTCTTCTTCACAATTTTTATGTAGGCATCACTCCTTGGAACAGATATATTCTTGATACCATTACCGGAGGAAATTTCTTGGGTAGCCACACTTTTGATTCTTATAATGCTATGTTAGATTTGTTTGGCCCACCACCTCTTTTGGTTAATGGAACTATTTTAACTTTGGAACACGTGATGCAAAGGCTTGAAATTATAGAAAATAAAGTTGCCACGGTAGAGTTGATCGAGAATTTGGATAAAAAGATCCCCAATCAAATTATGCAATATGGATCTAAGGTAGGAGTTACTCTGAAATTTTTTCAAGAGAAAGAACCCATAGTTAATGAAAAGATAGATCAAGACTCTGCTAGAATTGATAAACTTGAGGATATTATTACCAACTTACGGTCTTCCTTCTCTGTCGTAAGAAACACTTCAACACCTGCTACTACAAAAGTTTCGAAGTTTATGTATGTTCCTAAAAATAAGGGTGAATCCTCTAGTAAGGAAAATGCGGATCTCAAATCAATAAGTGTTCACCCCAACTCTTTCTCTATCATTAAGGAACCTTTTGCTACAAATGAATTTCTTGATTTCTTGCCTAGGAGTTTGATCATTAATAAAAAGAAGGAAACTCCTAAGGGTTAGAGGTTTTCAATTGAAGAATTGCCTACCAAAAATGACAATACTTAGATCTATTCTTGTTTTTATGCCTAGCTAGGGGCGTCAAAAGATAGCGCTTGTTGGGAGGCTACCCAGTTTTATTTTTGTTTCTTGCTTTTTGTTCCTATTTAGTAATAAATAAATCATTTATCCTGGGTTATGATTTTCTTTTTTATGTTTTAATTAGTGTTTGTGCCAAGTAAAGCCTTTAGGATCTTCTTGGATGATTGTTATTTGATCTTGCTGAAAAAACAGAAAGTATGCGCTTACGAGAATAATTTTCATTTTTAACCAGAGAGCGATAAAATACTGATTCCAACTGCAGTAGATTAATATACAAATTATTTAGGTCCTCCTAATTTTGTAATTTTTTTTGAGTTACATAAGTATTCGAAACCTACAAATTACTATAGATTGTTATGTTTTTGGCAGATTCTGTTTTTCGTGTGTTGTTTGCTTATTTTGATGAATCTATGGCTAGTATCGGGGGGTATGAACCATAGAGAAGTTGGAATATAGTAGGTTTAACACTAATATAAATAAAGAATGCATTCATTACAGTAACTTAAGGTGGTGATTTGTTTTCTTATACTAACGGAGCTCATGAGATTTTCTGTTGAGTTTTGTGTTGTGAAGTTTTCAAGTTTTTGGGTAAAGATTTGAGGGATTTTGGAACAAGGAGTGGCAAGAGCCTAAGCTTGGGGATGCCCAAGGCACCCCAAGGTAAAATCCAAATACAACCAAAAGCCTAAGCTTGGGGATGCCCAAGGCACCCCAAGGTAAAATCCAAGGACAACCAAAAGCCTAAGCTTGGGGATGACCCGGAAGGCATCCCCTCTTTCGTCTTCATCTATCGGTAACTTTACTTGAGGCTATATTTTTATTCACCACATGATATGTGTTTTTCTTGGAGAGTCTTGTATGATTTGAGTCTTTGTTTTTTAGTGTACCACAATTATCCTTGTTGTATACACCTTTTGGGAGAGACACACATGAATCGGAATTTATTAGAATACTCTATGTGCTTCACTTATATCTTTTGAGCTAGATAATTTTGCTCTAGTGCTTCACTTATATTTTTTTAGAGCACGGTGGTGGTTTATTTTGTAGAAATTATTGATCTCTCATGCTTCACTTATATTATTTTGAGAGTCTTTTAGAACAGCATGGTAATTTGCTTTGGCTATAAAACTAGTCCTAATATGATAGGTATTCAAGATGGGTATGATAAAAAAACATTCATATAGAGTGCATTGAATACTATGATTCTTGATAGATGTTTTGAGATCTAAAGGTGGTAATGTTAGAGTCATGCTAGTTGGTTAATTGTGAAATTGAGAAATACTTGTGTTAAAGTTGGCAAGTCCCGTAGCATGCATGTATGGTAAACGTTGTGTGACAAATTTGAAGCATGGGGTGTTCTTTGAGTGCTTTCCTTATGAGTGGCGGTCGGGGATGAGCAATGGTATTTTCCTACCAATCTATCCCTCTAGGGGCATGCGTAGTAGTACTTTGCTTCGAGGGCTAATAAACTTTTGCAATAAGTATATGAGTTCTTTATGACTAATGTGAGTCCATGGATCATACGCACTCTTACCTTTCCGCAATTTGCTAGCCTCTACGTTACCGTGCATTGCCCTTTCTCACCTTGAGAGTTGGTGCAAACTTCGCCGGTGCATCCAAACCCCGTGATACGATACGCTCTATCGCACATAAGCATCCTTATATCTTCCTCAAAACAGACACCATACCTACCTATTATGGCATTTCCATAGCCATTCTGAGATATATTGCCATGCAACTTTCCACCATTCCGTTTATTATGACACGCTCCATCATTGTCATATTGCTTTGCATGATCATGTAGTTGACATCATATTTGTGGCAAAGCCACTTTCATAATGCTTTCATACATGTCGCTCTTGATTCATTGCATATCCCGGTACACCGCCGGAGGCATTCACATAGAGTCATATTTTTGTTCCAGTATCGACTTGTAACATTGAGTTATGAGTAAATAAAAGTGTGATGATCATCATTACTAGAGCATTGTCCCATGTGAGGAAAGTCAAAAAAAGAGGCCAAGGAAGCCCAAATAAAAAAAGAGGCCAAAGAAGCCCAAACAAAAAAAGAGAGAAAAAGAGAGAAGGGACAATGTTACTATCCTTTTTCCACACTTGTGCTTCAGAATAGCACCATGGTCTTCATGATAGAGAGTTTCTTATTTTGTCACTTGCATATACTAGTGGGGATTTTTCATTATAGAACTTGGCTTGTATATTCCAATGATGGCTTCCTCAAAATGCCCTAGGTCTTCGAGAGCAAGCAAGTTGGATGCACACCCACTTAGTTTCTTTTGATGAGCTTTCATACACTTATAGTTCTAGTGCATCCATTGCATGGCAATCCCTACTCCTCGCATTGACATCAATTGGTGGGCATCTCCGTAGCCCGTTGATTAGCCGTGTCAATGTGAGACTTTCTCCCTTTTTGTCTTCTCACATAACCCCAATCATCATATGCTATTCCACCTATAGTGCTATATCCATGGCTTGCGCTCATGTATTGTGTGAGGGTTGAAAAGGCTAAAGTGCATTAAAAAGTAAGAACCAATTGCTCGGCTTGTCATCGGGGTTATGCATGATGGGAGCATTTTGTGTGACAAAAATGAAACATGGCCAAATTAAATGATTTTGCAGGGATAAGCTTTCTTTGGCTATGTTATTTTGATAAGACATAATTAATTGGTTAGCATGCTTGGAGTATTACTATTTTTATGTCAATATTAAACTTTTATCTTGCGTTTTTTCAATCTGAACATTCATGCCACAATAAAGACAATTACATTGAATATTATGTTAGGGAGCATTCCACATCAAAAATTATGTTTTTATCATTTACCTACTCGAGGACGAGCAGGAATTAAGCTTGGGGATGCTTGATACCTCTCCAACGTATCTATAATTTTTTATTGTTCCATGATATTATATTATATGTTTTGGATGTTTAATGGGCTTGAATATACCTTTTTATATTATTTTTGGGACTAACGTATTAACCGAAAGCCTAGTGCAAATTGTTGTATTTTGCCTATTTCAGTGTTTCGCAGAAAAGGAATATCAAACGGAATCCAAACGGAATGAAACCTTTGCAAGGATCTTTTTTAGAACAAACGTGATCCAGGAGACTTGGAGTGGACATCAAGGAAGCAGCGAGGCGGCCACGAGATAGGGCAGCGCGCCCAGGGGGCCCAGGCGCGCCCCCCACCCTCGTGGGCCCGTCGCAGCTCCACCGACCTACTTCTTTTGCCTATATATACTCTTATACCCTGAAACCTTCGAGGAGAGCCACGAAACACTTTTTCCATCGCCGCGACCTTCTTTACTGATATGTCTCCAGCGTATCTATAATTTTTGATTGTTCCATGCTATTATATTATCTGTTTTGGATGTTAATGGGCTTATTTATACACTTTTATATTATTTTTGGGACTAACCTACTAACCCAAGCCCGAGTGCAAATTGCTGTTTTTTTGCCTATTTCAGTGTGTCGTAGAAAAGGAATATCAAACGGAATCCAAAAGGAATGAAACCTTCGGGAGAGTTATTTTTGGAACAAACGTGATCCAGGGGACTTGGAGTGGACATCAAGAAACCAACGAGGAGGCCACGAGACAGGGGGCGCGCCTACCCCCCTGGGCACGCCCTCCACCCTCGTGGGCCCCTCGTGGCTCCACCGACCTACTTCTTCCTCCTATATATATCCATATACCCTGAAAACATCCAGGAGCACCACGAAACCCTATTTCCACCGCTGCAACCTTCTATACCCAAGAGATCCCATCTTGGGGCCTTTTCCGGAGCTCCTCCGAAGGGGGAATCAATCACGGAGGGCTTCTACATCAACACCATAGCCTCTCCGATGATGTGTGAGTAGTTTACTTCAGACCGACGGGTCCATAGTTATTAGCTAGATGGCTTCTTCTCTCTCTTTGGATCTCAATACAAAGTTCTCCTCAATCTTCTTGGATATCTATTTGATGTAATTCTTTTTGCGGTGTGTTTGTCGAGATCCGATGAATTGTGGGTTTATGATAAAGTTTATCTATGAACAATATTTGATTCTTCTCTGAAATCTTTTATATATGATTGGTTATCTTTGCAAGTCTCTTCGAATTATCAGTTTGGTTTGGCCTACTAGATTGATCTTTCTTGCAATGGGAGAAGTGCTTAGCTTTGGGTTCAATCCTGCGATGTCCTTTCCCAGTGACAGCAGGGGCAGCAAGACACGTATTGTATTGTTGCCATTGACGATAAAAAAGATGGGGTTTATATCATATTGCTTGAGTTTATCCCTCTACATCATGTCATCTTGCCTAATGTGTTACTCTGTTCTTATGAACTTAATACTCTAGATGCATGCCGGATAGCGGTCGATGTGTGGAGTAAAGTAGTAGATGCAAAATCGTTTCGTTCTACTTGTCACGGACGTGATGCCTATATACATGATCATGCCTATATATTCTCATAATTATGCACTTCTCTATCAATTGCTCGATAGTAATTTGTTCACCCATCGTAATACTTATGCTATCTTGAGAGAAGCCACTAGTGAAACCTATGGCCCCCAAGTCTATCTTTTATCATATAAAGTTTCCAATCTATTTTATTTTGCAATCTATATCATAAAAATACCAAAAATATTTATCTTATTATTATTATCTCTATCGGATCTCACTCTCGTAAGTGACCGTGAAGGGATTGACAACCCCTTTATCGTGTTGGTTGCGAGGTTCTTAATTGTTCGTGCAGGTACGAGGGACTTGTGTGTAGTCTCCTACTGGATTGATACCTTGGTTCTCAAAAACTGAGGGAAATACTTACGCTACTTTGCTGCATCACCCTTTCCTCTTCAAAGGAAAACCAATGCAGTGCTCAAGAGGTAGCAAGAAGGATTTCCGGCGTTGTTGCCGGGGAGATCTACGCACAAGTCAAGACATACCAAGTACCCATCACAAACACTTATCCCTCGCATTACATTATTTGCCATTTGCCTCTCGTTTTCCTCTCCCCCACTTCACCCTTGCCGTTTTATTCGCCCTCTGTTTCCATTGCCCTTCTCTTTTCTAGTTCGTCTCTTTTTGCTTGTTCCTTGTGTCCCATGTGCCGTCATGGCTAGTCCTTTATCTACTCCTTTGTCTCCCGAGAATGAGGTTCCTAATTTTAAACAAAGGGAGGGAGAAAATCTAAAAGATGCTTGGTACAGAATTTGCAATGCTCAAAATAGATCTACTAGGAAGCAATCTACTTCCGTCCCTCTTCGCAATTTTTATGTAGGCATCACCCCTTGGAATAGATATATTCTTGACACCATTACCGAAGGGAATTTCTTGGGTAGCCGTACTTTTGATTCTTATAATGCTATGTTAGATTTGTTTGGCCCGCCACCTCTTTTGGTTAATGGAACTGTTTTAACTTTGGAACATGTTATGCAAAGGCTGGAAGTTGCCACTATAGAATTGATTGAAAATTTGGATAAAAAGATCCACAACCAAATTATCCAATACGGATCTAAGGTAGGAGTTGCTCTTAATTTTTTTAAAGGAACCCATAGTTAACGAAAAGATAGATCAAGATTCCACAAGAATTGATAAAATTGAGGATATTATTACCAACTTAGGGTCTGCCTTTTCTTCAGTGAAAAATACTCCAAAACCTTCTAATGCTAAATTTTCCAAATTAATGTATGTTCCTAAAAATAAGGTGAAACTTCTAGTAAGGGAAATGCGGATCTCAAATTCATAAGTGTTCACCCCAACTTTCTCGCTATCATTAAGGAACCTCTTGCTACAAATGATTTTCTTGATTTCTTGCCTAGGAGTTTGATCATTAATAAAAAGAAGGAAACTCCTAAGGGTTATAAGCGTTCTATTGAGGAATTACATACCAAAGATGATAATACCTGGATCTATCCTTGCTTTTATGCCTATCTAGGGGCATTAAATGATAGCGCTTGTTGGGAGGCAACCCAATTTTATTTTTGTTTTTTGCTTTTTGATTATGTTTAGTAATAAATAATTCATCTAGCCTCTGTTTAGATGTGTTTTTATGCTTTTAATTAGTTTTTGTGCCAAGTAGAACCTTTGGGAAGACTTGGGGAAAGTTTTAGTGATCTTGCTGTAAAAAACAGAAACTTTAGCGCTCACGAGATTTGCTGCCATTTTTTACTGGAGAGTGCGATTAGGTTAATTCTTTCTGAATATGATTAATAGATAAATTCCTCACGTCCAGAAATTTATTTCAGAATTTTTGGGGTTACAGAAGTATTCGAAACGTACAGATTACTACAGACTGTTCTGTTTTTGACAGATTCTGTTTTTCGTGTGTTGTTTGCTTATTTTGATGCATCTATGGCTAGTATCGGAGGTTATGAACCATATAGAAGTTGGAATACAGTAGGTTTAACACCAATATAAATAAATAATGAGTTCATTATAGTACCTTAAGTGGTGGTTTGTTTTCTTATACTAACGGAGCTCATGAGATTTTCTATTTAAGTTTTGTGTTGTGAAGTTTTCAAGATTTGGGTAAAGATTTGATGGATTATGGAATAAGGAGTGGCAAGAGCCTAATATTGGGGATGCCCAAGGCACCCCAAGGTAAAATTCAAGGACAACCAAAATCCTAAGCTTGGGGATGCCCCGGAAGGCATCCCCTCTTTCGTCTTCTTTCATCGGTAACTTTACTTGAGGCTATATTTTTATTCACCACATGATATGTGTTTTGCTTGGAGCGTCTTGTATGATTTGAGTCTTTGCTTTTTAGTTTACCACAATGATCCTTGCTGTATACACCTTTTGGGAGAGACACACATGAATTGGAATTTATTAGAATACTCTATGTGCTTCACTTATATCTTTTGAGCTAAATAATTTTGCTCTAGTGCTTCACTTATATCTTTTTAGAGGACAGTGGTGGTTTGTTTTTATAGAAATTATTGATCTCTCATGCTTCACTTATATTATTTTGAGAGTCCTTTAGAACAGAATGGTAATTTTCTTTGGTTATGAAATTATTCCTAATATGATAGGCATCCAAGATGGGTATAATAAAAACTATCATAGAAAGTGCATTGAATACTATGAGAAGTTTGATACTTGATAATTGTTTTGAGATATAAAGATGGTGATATTAGAGTGTGCTAGTTGAGTAGTTGTGAATTTGAGAAATACTTGTGTTGAAGCTTGCAAGCCCCGTAGCATGCACGTATGGTAACCGTTGTGTAACAAATTTGAAACATGAGGTGTTCTTTGACTGTCTTCCTTATGAGTAGCGGTCAGGGACGAGCGATGGTCTTTTCCTACCATTCTATCCCCCTAGGAGCATGTGTGTAATTCTTGGTTTTTGATGACTTGTAGATTTTTGCAATAAGTATGTGAGTTCTTTACGACTAATGTTGAGTCCATGGATTATACACACTCTCACCCTTCCATAATTGCTAGCCTCTTCGGTGTCGTGCATTGCCCTTTCTCACCTTGAGAGTTGGTGCAAGCTTCGCCGGTGCATCCAAACCCCATGATATGATACGCTCTATCACACATAAACTTCCTTATATCTTCCTCAAAACAGCCACCATACCTACCTATTATGGCATTTCCATAGCCATTCCAAGATATATTGCCATGCAACTTTCCACCGTTTCATTCACGACACGCTTCATCATTGTCATATTTCTTTGCATGATCATGTAGTTGACATCGTATTTGTGGCAAAGCCACCATGCATAATTTATCATACATGTCACTCTTGATTAATTACCCTTCCCGGTACACCGCCAGAGGCATTCATATAGAGTCATATTTTGTTCTAGTATCGAGTTGTAATCATTGAGTTGTAAATAAATAGAAGTGTGATGATCATCATTAATAGAGCATAGTCCCAAAAAAGAGAAAGGCCAAAAAAAGGAAAGGCCAAAAAAAGAAAAAAAAGAGAAAAAAAGAGGAAATAAAAAGGAGCAATGCTACTATCATTTTTCCACACTTGTGCTTCAAAGTAGCACAATGATCTTTATGATAGAGAGTCTCTTGTTTTGTCACTTTCATATACTAGTGGGAATTTTTCATTATAGAACTTGGCTTGTATATTCCAACAATGGGCTTCCTCAAATGCCCCAGGTCTTCGTGAGCAAGCAAGTTGGATGCACACCCACTTAGTTTTTTTTGTTGAGCTTTCATACATTTATAGCTCTAGTGCATCCGTTGCATGGCAATCCCTACTCCTTGCATTGACATCAATTGATGGGCATCTCCCAAGCCCATTGATTAGCTGTGTAGATGTGAGACTTTATCCTTTTTTATCTTCTCCACATAAACCCCTATCATTATTCTATTCCACCCATAGTGCTATATCCATGGCTCACGCTCATGTATTGCGTGAAAGTTGAAAAAAGTTTGAGATTACTAAAGTATGAAACAATTGTTTGGCTTGTCATTGGGGTTGTGCATGATGAGAGCATTCTTGTGTGATGAAAATCGAGCATGACCAAACTATATGATTTTGTAGGGATGAACTTTCTTTTGCCATGTTATTTTGAGAAGACATGATTGCTTAGTTAGTATGCTTAAAGTTTTATTATTTTTATGTCAATATTAAAATTTTGTCTTGAATCTTTCGGATCTAAACATTCATGCCACAATAAATAAAATTACATTGAAATTATGCTAGGTAGCATTCCACATCAAAAATTATGTTTTTATCATTTACCTACTCGAGGACGAGCAGGAATTAAGCTTGGGGATGCTTGATACGTCTCCAACGTATCTATAATTTTTGATTGTTCCATGCTATTATATTATCTGTTTTGGATGTTAATGGGCTTACTTATACACTTTTATATTATTTTTGGGACTAACCTACTGACCCAAGGCCTAGTGCAAATTGCTGTTTTTTGCATATTTCAGTGTTTCGCAGAAAAGGAATATCAAACGAAATCGAAACGGAATGAAACCTTCGGGAGAGTTATTTTTGGAAAAGAACGTGATCCAGGGGACTTGGAGTGGACGTCAAGAAACCAACAAGGAGGCAACGAGGCAGGGGGCGCGCCCTCCACCCTCGTGGGCCCCTCGTGGCTCCACCGACCTACTTCTTCCTCCTATATATATCCATATACCCCGAAAACATCCAGGAGCACCACGAAACCCTATTTCCACCGCCGCAACCTTATGTACCCAAGAGATCCCATCTTGGGGCCTTTTACGAAGCTCCGCCGGAGGGGGAATCAATCACGGAGGGCTTCTACATCAACACCATAGCCTCTCCGATGATGTGTGAGTAGTTTACTTCAAACCTTCGGGTCCATAGTTATTAGCTAGATGGCTTCTTCGCTCTCTTTGGATCTCAATACAAAGTTCTCCTCAATCTTCTTGGATATCTATTTGATGTAACTCTTTTTGTGGTGTGTTTGTCGAGATCCGATGAATTGTGGGTTTATGATCAAGTCTATCTATGAACAATATTTGATTCTTCTCTGAAATCTTTTATGTATGATTGGTTATCTTTGCAAGTCTCTTCGAATTATCAGTTTGGTTTGGCCTACTAGATTGATCTTTCTTGCAATGGGAGAAGTGCTTAGATTTGGGTTCAATCTTGTGGTGCCCTTTCCTAGTGACAGCACGGGCAGCAAGGCACATATTGTACTGTTGCCATTAAGGATAAAAAGATGGGGTTTATATCATATTATTTGAGTTTATCCCTCTACATCATGTCATCTTGCCTAATGCGTTACTCTGTTCTTATGAAATTAATACTCTAGATGCATGCCGGATAGCGGGCGATGTGTGGAGTAATAGTAGTAGATGTAGAATCATTTCGGTCTACTTGCCACAGACGTGATGCCTATATACATGATCATGCCTAGATATTCTCATAATTATGCACTTTTCTATCAATTGTTCGACAGTAATTTGTTCACCCACCGTAATACTTATGCTATCTTGTGAGAAGCCACTAGTGAAACCTATGGCCCTCGGGTCTATCTTTTATCATATAAAGTTTCAAATCTATTTTATTTTGCAATCTTTATTTTCCAATCTATATCATAAAAATACCAAAAATATTTATAGTATTATTATTATCTCTATCAGATCTCACTCTCGTAAGTGACCGTGAAGGGATTGACAACCCCTTTATCGCGTTGGTTGCGAAGTTCTTATTTGTCTGTGTAGGTACGAGGGACTTGCTTGTAGTCTCCTACTGGATTGATACCTTGGTCCTCAAAAACCGAGGGGAATACTTACGCTACTTTGCTGCATCACCCTTTGCTCTTCAAGGGAAAACCAACATAGTGCTCAAGAGGTATCATGTACCCGTGAGATCCCATCTTGGGGCATTTTCCAGCGCTCCCCCGGAGGAGGATTCGATCATGAAGGGCTTCTACATCAACACCACAGCCTCTCCAATGATGTGTGAGTAGTTTACCACACACCTTCGGGTCCATAGTTATTAGCTAGATGGCTTCTTCTCTCTCTTTGGATCTCAATACAAAGTTCTCCTCGATCTTCTTGAAGATCTATTCGATGTAACTCTTTTTGCGGTGTGTTTCCCGAGATCCGATGAATTGTGGGTTTATGAACTTGATTATCTATGAATATTATTTGATTCTTCTCTGAATTCTTATATGCATGATTTGATAACTTTACAAGTCTCTTTGAATTATCTATTTAGTTTGGCCTACTAGATTGATCTTTCTTGCAATGGAAGAAGTGCTTAGCTTTGGGTTCAATCTTGCGGTGCTCGATCCCAGTGACAGAAAGGAAAACGACAAGTATTGTATTGTTTCCATCGAGGATAAAAAGATGGGGTTTATATCATATTGCTTGAGTTTATCCCTCTACATCATGTCATCTTGCCTAATGCATTACTCCGTTCTTATGAACTTAATACTCTAGATGCATGTTGGATAGCGGTCGATGTGTGGAGTAATAGTAGTAGATGCGGAATCATTTCGGTCTCGCACGATTCCTAGCTTTTCTTTGGCTTGGAATGTTGGTTTTGTTTGGCGATTTTTTTCTTGGCGATCTTTGGTGTTTTTTTTCTCGGCGATTTTTTTTTCACGCGAGGGATCGTGCGAGCAAAAAAACCACACAGCGAAAAATTGCACTTGGTAGGATTCGAACCCAGGCCAACTACTGAAATTTTGCTTGTGCCAGTCACCAAGTCACCCAGTTGGATTGATATACGATAGCAACAAACTTTACTTATAGCAGTCGGGCCACTGCCACGTCACCGGGAGCCTTTATACCTTACCGCCAACGTCTACGGCGGAACGAAAAAGGTCAGATCGAAAAAAAAATTACAAGTAAGGTTAATCGTGCTAAAATTTTGCATAAGGATCAGAACAACGAATTTGGCTGCCGGTGGCGTGCCTGATCTCCTGTAATTAGGCACATGTCGCGACGCAAATACGAATGTATTTCATATAGCCACCGATGATGCATATACATGAATGCCTTGTCATGTAGTGCATAAATGGAATGGCTATAGCACATTTCTTTTCACTTATGCAATCAAGCCATTTTTGTTACCGGTAATCAAAGGCGTGCATACTTCTTACGTGCATACATATACTCTTTTTTGGTGAATAAATTCTTATGCCAGCTGAACATACTAGTTTTTATTTTCCTTAATAACACAGTATATACTCTTTAATAAAAAGTATCTAATTCATAAATAATCTGGTATATACTCTCGAATAAAAAATAACTTATATACTCAATCACATTTTTGCAGTATATACTCTCTTGTAAAAGGAAGATTTATATTTCCTCATAGATAATGTAGTATATGCTTCTTTATAAAAAGTGATACTGTAAAAGATGAAGTATATTCCCCACAAGTCATGTAGCGTATGATCTCTCATAAAATCAAAAAGCGATACTTCTTCACAAAATATGTGTTGCATACTCACCCATAAGATATTAAGTACTATATACTTCCTCACGACTGAAGCTGTATGGACTAACTCGCAAAAGTTGTAGTATATACTTACTCACAAAAGATGAGATCTATACACTTGCATAAAAAAGAAGTATATGCTTCGTTAAAAAAATGTAGTATATACAATCCCATAGAACAATAGAGTATATACTATCTCATCACAGAAGCATATATATACTCCCATATCTACAAAAATAGAAAAGGTGTAATACTCAATACGATAGGATCTACAAGTAACAACCAGATTAGAAAATGGATTAGCATGCAGCATTCCTTCTTTCTAGGGAGTAGGGAAGCAAGCAACGTAATTTTTTTAGTCTTTTCTACTAATCAGCACGGCCATCCCTTTAAACCTTATCCATTAGAAGTGGGAGTACATACTCTTGGAAGTACAAAAGAGGAGTACTCCTAGAAGTACATACTCCCATGCATGTGTCTGTCATTTATTACGTTGAAACAATCCACCCAAACGAACAAACTAATTGCTTCTATTTTCCATGCATTTTTATATGTGTTGTTGGACCATTTTATCAATTTGCGCCCTTATCCATCTAACCCTCCATCTCATTTGCATCCTACGGCGGCAGTGGCGAGGTTGCCATGGCGAAGGCGATGGATCACGGCTCGCACGATGACAGCGGCGGACTACATCGGCCTCCATTAGCCTTGGCTCAGTGGTTGGGCATGCTGTTGTGTAGCCTAACGACCCGAGTTCAATTCCTAGAATTGACAGGTGGTGCACAGGGGTTTTTCCCCCATTTATTGAGGATCAAGTTTGGTGTGCGGTGAAATCACTCATCAAAAAATATACTGATACTCATTTAAAAAAATTCTGAGGACCATGTTTATCTTGGTACTCATACTAAAAATGGTCGTATGCATCCCTAGTTAGTGCAGAGGCCGGGGAAGTGAAATTCTCCCCCATTTTTAAAAGTGAAGAGAACTGGCGAGAGGAGACTGATGGGCAAAAGGGCGACTGGACAAGTGACCAGACCGAGGCCATGGCCGCGGCTGCGCCGTCCTTTGTTGCCGGCGATGGCCGGCGAGTTGGAGGTCGGTTCTGGGCTCTTGCGGATCCGGACGAGGAGGATGCGAACGACGACGGGGATGGGATCCCGGCGAGTTCTCCACCGACTCCGACTCCGTCAGATCTCATATGTGAGTTTTTTAATTCAGGGTATGACGAAGATGAAGTGGCGACAACGATCGATAGTGTTCTGCCACCTGATGACCAGGCAAGAATTGGATTGCACGCGGGAGAGAAGAAAGAAATGATTCGTCGCGTAGTTCACCGGAGAACGGCGGTGATGGCAATCAGACCATGGAAAGGTCCCCTCCCGAAGGTAAGTCTTCCAGATCTTACTCTCTTCGATTTGATTAGGCTGGAATCGTGGATCACAGTTAAGAGAAAGAAGAATGCGCACCGACACTTCGCGACTAGGGCGGCGGCGGCGGCTGTGGCGTCATCGCCGGCATCTCAGGAGATCGGGATCTCCGCACAGAGGGCGCTACATTTGAATTTCCTTGTGGGTCGCGAGCTGGGAATGGGTGCACTTGGGCCGGCTCTAGGTGAGTTGGGCCAGAGCATAGTCGGGCCGGGGTTAGCTGGGTATGTGGCCCAGGCTAACACGACCGATACTCCTTCTCGCTGTGACGTCCCATGCACGAGATCGATCGATCTTTCTCTGTTTTCGCCGTCGTCTTCTCGGGCTAGGGTTCCGAGGCGCGGCAAGTCCGGGTTCCGAGCGTGTGGAACCGGTAGAGCTAGGCGCATCCCCGCCCCGGCTATGGCTGGCCACGGGTCAGCCGCGTCGCCAGGCAAAGGTGTGGCCTCGGGTGGGACTGGCTGAGGTGGGGCGTCTTCGCTGCCAGCGGCTGGGAGTGGGCGTGGGGGCGTGGTGCAGGAGGCGCCACGGCCACCGACGCCGGCCGGTGCAAACCCGCGACCACCGACTCCGGCTGCTGCTGCTGTCTCGGGTCGGGGCGGGCCTGGCTTGGCTCGGCCGCCGCAGGGCCCGGGGAGTGCTGGATGTGGAGCTCAGATCGGCCCGTGACCTACGCTGACGGCGGGGGTGTCGCCCGCGGTCGGGCGAGCTGGACCTCGGCCTCCCGTGCCGGCAGTCGGGCGTGCCGGACCTCGGCCTCCCGTGCCGGCTGCTACTGTGGGGGCTGGCATTGCTCCTCCGAGGCCAGCACCAGCGGCTATGGGGCGTGGTGCTGCTCCGCCGCAGCCTCGTGCCGTGCCACCGCTGCACTATGTCGCGAGGCCGATGCAACAATGATCGGGCCAAACACAGACGCGGATAAACTCAGTTGCTGGGAAATCCAATGAACCACCCCATGGACAGTGGGGGGACGATGGTTATGATGCTTATGGGGATGGCCAGAACCGTGGATCGTCGTCTACGGGAGGTGGACGTGGTTATGCCTGGTAGAGTGATGGTTCTGCTGAGAGACCATTTCTCGGACCTACGGGTGGTTTTGTCGAGGGAGCTTCTGGCCTGAACAACCGGCAAAGAGGATGTTACCGGGGTCATCGTGGTGGTCGTGCTGGTGGTCGTGGTCGATACCACAGACAGCATCCGCCACCGGCAGTTGTTGAACACCAAGCTACTGATATGGCGACCGATCCTGTTCAGTCGACCGAGCTGCACAGCCAGGCGATGGAGGCCGTGACGGCTTTGGCCGACGTGGAGGTTCCTGTTACTGGTGGTTCTGCTGAGGCAGGTGACAGGTCAGAGGCTGAGAGAGCGTCCAAGTGGGCGCGTAAGAAGGAAAAGATGATTTGCTATCGATGTGGCGACAAGGGTCACTTTATTGCTGAGTGCGTGGCGGAGCTATGCGATTCCTATGGTAAGCCAGCACATGCCTTGGGGGATTGCCCGCTTCTACATGATCAGGTTCCAGCTCTTCCGATGTATGGAGTATATTGTGTTGAGCTGATGTTCTTTGAGTCCCCGGCTGTGAGAGAGATTCCAGTAGAGATGCAGAGCTTGACGACTGGTATTGTGAAAGCTACCCAGGGAGTGGTTTATGAGGCTCAGATTGTGCAGAGACTTCAGGAACTGGCTCCAGGTGATTTTCAGTGGGAGCTTGTCCATATTGAGGACAGTGTGTTTAGGGTCGATTTCCGAATGGTGGACGATTTGCAGAGGTAGCTGAGCTTTGGGTTGTGCAAGGTACCTGGTACTAAGTGCATTCTGGAATTTCACGAGTGGAAGAAAGTGGAGCCTAAGGGAAAGCCGCTCACGCAGGTATGGCTGCGGTTTTCCGGGGCTCCCTCTGAGCCTTTGATAGATGCTCGAGTTGTGGCTAGTCTGGGTATTATGGTTGGAATGACTGAGAAAGTGGATATGGCATTCACCCGCGCTCATGGGGTGGCCCGACTCCTAGTGAGTGTTCTGGACATTGAGTTCGTCCCGGATGTGGTCAACTGGACTTATAGGCGAGAGGTGTTTCCTCTTGAGATTGAGTTCGACGATGCAGAGCTCTTTGCCGAGGCAGTAAATGGGACTGATGTGGATATGCATGAGGGTGACGACAACGCGGGTGCTAGTGAGGACCCGACTGATGAGGCTAGATGAGAGCGGTCTAACGGGTCGGGACCTGCTGCTCAGGTGCCCGGGGATGGAGCTGGGGTGGAGTCGGCCCCAGCTCCGTCGGTGCCGATGAGTACTCTACGGTTTGGGTCATTTGAGCCAGCTTCTGCCCCTCCCAGACTTTGGAGCGACTGGGTGGATTTTGATGATGTTTTTGAGTGCGCGCTTCCGGTGCTGGATTTTGATGCTGTTGATAGTCCTGTGGCGGGAGGCTTGATGGAGGCGCACTCGGCGACGACCTTAGTGGGGGGCGGGAAGATGGAGCCTCAGGTGGTTTCGCTTTCCCCTGCTCTTCCAGTGGTCTCAGACCGGGTGATGTCGTCTGATTCAGAGGTTGTGCCTGGGGGGGAGTCCGGGGAAGGTGGCCCCGACCTCTTCTCTTCCTATTCTGATGCCGGAGACGCCGGAGACGCCGACGATGGCCGGCTGCGGGGGAGCCCGCCTGGGTCAGGTGGACCCGGTTCCTTCTCCTACGGTGGAGGCTCGAGCGGACGCTTCTCCAGTGGTGTTGGGTGGGTGTCTGGGGCAGGTGGCCTCGACCCCTCCTCCTTCTTCGGCAGTCAGGTCAGCGACGTCCTCAGGCCAGAGGGTTGGGGTGGGGGTTGTGCTCGGGCAGGCGGCGCCCATGCCTCCCTCCCCCGGTTTCCTATCCATGGGGCATGGAGGCCATCCGCCGCCTCCTCCGGTATCCTTGGCTGACTCTTCAGTGCGAGGTTCTACTCGGGAGGAGGTCATTGCCTTTGGTGGGATCCCCGACCCGGTCACTGCGGGGCGACGGATGAGCTCTCGTCTCCAGGACCACCCTGAGGTTGATGACATGCAACAGAGGTGCGCTATGAGGGCGGCCAAGCTTCATGACATTGAGGTCACCACTGGTATGTCAGTCAACATATCTAATTCTATATTGCATTTTTCTAAAGATGAGATTATTTATAATGCCAACCAATTAGGAGTTTCGCTAGGGAGTACTAATAGTGAAATTTCTAATTCGGTTAATGATATTCTAGATTTGGAAGCGGAACGCGCTTTCGAAACAATTCGAAACCTAGCAGCAGTAAAACCTATGAATGATGCAGAGATTGATGCGTTAGGGGTACGAGTGCTAGATAATATTTGTGCGGATCTTGCACCATCCACTCTTGAATCTGAGGAAGAGTATGTAGTTCTAGAGGATGTAGTAGCAAGACCAACTGTCCCATATTATGAGGACCGGGAGGAGGACCATAGTAAACCTAAGCGCAAGTGGAAGCGGAAGGTTTATCTTGCTTCCGCGGTTCATAGGAGTTCTAGGATCCGAAAGGCCAAAAAATTTCATGATGACTTATGAAAGGAATCTTTTGGAATAGCAGAGGTCTGAAGGACTTGGCTAAAAGAAGGTTTCTTGATGAGGCGTCTCTTGAGCATCGATTAGATTTCATTGCTCTGTCTGAAACTGGTAGGGATAATTTTGCGCCCCAGTTTCTCAACACTTTATCGGGTGGTGTCGATTTTGATTGGCATTGCCTTCCTCTGGGAGGAAGATCGGGTGGGATCTTGCTTGGAGTGAGATGCGATTCGCTGGAAGTCCGAAGTGTGGTGATGGGTGACTTCGCGGTTAAATTTCGGGTCAGGTCCAAAGCTGATGGGTTTAACTGGGCTTTGGTGGCAGTGTATGGTGCCGCACAACCCGAGCTTAAACCGGAGTTTTTGGCGGACCTGGTTCGAATCTGCGGATCCGAGCAGCTACCAATTTTGGTTGGAGGGGACTTCAACATCATAAGGAGGAGAGAGGAAAAGAATAATGAGAATTTTGATGGCAGATGGTTGTTTATGTTCAATACCATTATTGAAATCTTGGATCTCAGAGAGATAGAGCTTTCTGGTAGAAAGTTTACCTGGGCTAACGCTTTGCCAAATCTGACGTATGAGAAGCTGGATCGAGTTCTAGCAAGTGTTGAGTGGGAACAGAAGTTTCCTCTCGTCACGGTCCAGGCTCTCTCGCGCGGAATACGGATCACACACCTTTATTCGTGGACTCAGGTGAGCCAAACCACGTGGGAAACAAAAACACCTTTTCGTTCGAACTTGCGTGGTTTGAACAAGAAGGTTTCTTGGATCTAGTTGCCAGGGAATGGGCTAAAGATGCAGGAGGTACGACTTCTGTCCAGCGGTGGCAGAACAAGATTAGGCATTTGAGAAGTTTCCTACGGGGATGGGCTAAACACCTTAGTGGTGTTTATAAAGTTTAAAAGGAAAGACTCCTTTCTCTGATTCAGGCCCTAGATATAACAGCTGAATCCACGGTTTTGCAATTTGCAGAGCTACATATTAAGCTAGATGCGGAGATGAGGTTTAAAGAACTTCTCCGCAAAGAAGAATTGAAGTGAGCATTGCGGGCGAAGGTTCGCAGAGTGGTCCAGGGGGACGCAAACACTCAATTCTGTCACTTGATTGCTAATGGGAAGCACAGAAAGAAGAGAATCTTTCAGCTTGAGAAAGATGAAGGAACGATTGTAGGACAGGACAACCTGAAAATGTACATCACCGAATATTACAAGCAGTTATTTGGACCTCCGGAGGATAGTTGTGTATCCCTCGATGAGTCCAGGATTGAGGATGTGCCTCAACTAACTACTCAGGATAATGATGTGCTGGTTGCCCCTTTCTCGGAGAAGGAGGTGTTTGATGCTATAGAGCAGATGAAAAACAATAAGGCTCCCGGGCTTGATGGATTCCTGGCGGAGTTTTACAAAAGATGTTCGCACATTATTAAGGGGGATTTAATTCCAATGTTCCATGATCTGTTCTCTGGGCAGCTTCAGTTATTTCATTTAAATTTTGGAACAATAACATTGCTTCCTAAGAAAACAGATGATGTGAGAATCGAGCAGTTTAGGCTGGTCTGCCTTCACAATGTTAGTTTCACAATTTTCACCAAGGTCGGGACTAATCGGCTCACGCAGATTGCACATTCTGTGGTGTAGCATTCCCAAACTGCTTTCATGCCAGACAGAAACATCGTAGAAGGGGTGGTGGTCCTACATGAAACGCTCCATGAAATCCACTCGAAAAAGTTGGATGGAGTCATCTTTAAGGTGGATTTCGAGAAAGCGTACAATAAAGTAAAATGGCCATTCCTACAACAGGCGTTGCGTATGAAAGGCTTTGATGAAATCTGGCGACACCAGGTGGAATCATATACACAAAAAGGGAGTGTTGGAATCAAAGTGAATGACGAGATCTGTCATTATTTCCAGACACAAAAGGGCATGCGGCAAGGGGATCCGATGTCCCCTATATTGTTCAACATTGTAGTGGATATGTTGGCAATTCTGATAGGAAGGGCAAAGGAGGCTGGTCAAGTGGGTGGCCTGGTACCTCATCTCGTTGATGGTGGTGTATCCATCCTCCAGTACGCTGATGATATAATCATCTTTATGGAGCATGACTTGGCAAAAGCAAGAAATATGAAGCTGGTGTTATGCTTATTTGAATAATTGACCGGGTTAAAAATTAACTTTCACAAAAGCGAATTGTTCTACTTTGGTAGGGCCAATGATGAACAAGAGGCTTATAGGCAATTGTTTGGGTGTGATTTGGGGGCCTTACCTTTCACTTACTTAGGAATACCCATACACCATCGTAAGCTGACAAACAGAGAGTGGAAGCATATCGAAGATCGTTTTGAAAAGAAGTTGAGTTGCTGCAAGGGCAAGCTCATGTCATACGGAGGCCGATTAATTCGGTTCTCACCAGTATGCATATGTTTCTGTTGTCTTTCTTCAAAGTCCCAGTTGGAGTTAGGAAAAGACTGGACTTCTATAGATCGCGTTTCTTTTGGCAAGGTGATGAGCTAAAAAGAAAACACCAGTTATCAAAATGGGATATCATCTGTAGACCGAAAGACCAAGGGGGTCTTGGTATTGAGAATCTTGAAGTTAAGAACAGATGTCTTCTCAGCAAGTGGTTGTGGAAGTTATCAAGTGGGACTGACGCCACTTGGGCGCAAATCCTCCGTAGCAAGTATCTTCAAACCAAAACTTTGTCTCAGGTGGCAGTACGACCGACTGATTCACCCTTCTGGAAAGGGCTTATGAAAGTAAAGCTCTCCTTGTTTAATAGGATAAAGTTTATTGTTGGTGACGGTGCCAGTACGAGATTCTGGGAGGATACTTGGCTTGGAGAGGCACCTTCAGCCATCCAATACCCGTCTTTGTATTGTATAGTTCAAAGACGTGAGGTTTTTGTTGCAATGGTATTACAATCGATCCCCCTTAATATTCAGTTCAGAAGGGCATTAGTGGGTAATCATTGGGAAGAATGGCTACATCTAGTTAGGAGACTAATGGACATTCAACTTTCCCAACAACCAGATGAAATATGCTGGAAGCTCACTAGGTCTGGAGTTTTTACTATTAAATCAATGTATATTGATGTTATGAATTCAAACTCGATCCCTAGTTCCAAACATGTTTGGGCTGTCAAAGTACCTTTGAAAATCAAAGTGTTTATGTGGTTCCTGCATAAACAAGTTATTTTAACCAAGGACAACTTGACAAGGCGTAATTGGACTGGACCTACTAGGTGTAGTTTCCGTGATCGGGATGAGGCGATCAAACACCTCTTTCTTCATTGCTCACTAGCTAAAGTTTTATGGAGGACGATCCATATTGCTTTTAATATTACTCCATCGAGTTCCGTCAACACGTTATTTGGAACGCGGCTTAACGGGGTGCAGCCTGAATTAGCAAGACATATTCGTGTAGGAGTCTGTGCCTTCCTGTGGGCGCTCTGGAATTGCAAGAATGACTTGGTTTTTAATAGGACAACAAACATTAATTTTTTGCAGGTTATATCCAGAGCCACGGCGTTGATCCGTTCATGGTCGCTACTCACTCCGATGGAGGACAGGGAGCGTTTGGTTACTGGATCTATTCGCTGGGAGATGGTAGCTCGGGATATCTTCAACCGGTTAGGATGGCGATCATGTAATAGGATAGGCAATTAGTTTACCTATCTCTTCTTGTGCCAGCCGGGTGTGGCATCCTTTGTTTGGCTAGTTTATGGTTCTAGCCCATTTTGGCTCTGTGTGAGCTTTGTTCGATTTTTAGTTGGAGACTTGGAGACCTTGTTGGAACTTATATTTTGGATTTAATAAGATGGTCGTATGCATCATTCTGATGCAGAGGCCGGGGAGTCCCCCTTTTTGAAAAAAAGAAGGAGCTCGCTCAGCAGCAGCCTCCATTGGGAGCAGCTCACTCTCATTGAGCACGACCACCCCTTTAAACCTTATCCATTAGGAGTGGGAGTACATACTCTTGGGAGTACAAAAGAGGAGTCCTACTGGACAAGAAAATTAACTTGATTGCTAGGATACGAAAAAATAAAACGTCAAATGGAAGATGTGCCCATGCAAGATAACGGACTGGATTTTGGTGTACCATTCACGTGCATGTCCCGCACGTGTCGTCCCAGCCCTGCCCCTGCGTGGCCAGGCGAGGCAAGCGAGTGCACACGTGCGGTCTTCTATCTCTCTCCTCAACACATCACTTAATGTGCTGGAGAGAACCCACTATGTAAAAAGGTCTCACACCTCCTCAACTTCCGGGGTGGTATTAAACTTTTATTCATGGGACTATTTGAGATTTCATAAATTGCTCATGGGCTAGGCCCATTATTTCTAACCCCTGCCAGATCTCAACAACACATTTAGAGTTTTGCCTCTTCTCACTAATTGTTTAATATATCAGTGTTTTAGCAGGGACTGTTAAGTTGAAATTCTGCCTAGAGCTTTAGGCTACATTCATCCACGACTTGACAATGGACTATGTCTTGAGTTGCAAGTTTTGTGAAAACAGATTTCACTCAAAAGTCTCAACTGGTACATGGTTGCCATTAGGCTACCCCGCAGTTTGGACCATATACACCATACTCACTGGTCCCTTTGTGAGCTTACTAGAGATCACCCAAGTCTCATGGACTGCAAGGTTTACAGTCCGGGCTCATATAGGTGTGTTCTTTCAAGAGTACTTCGTATGACAACATCTTTGCTAAACATATCTAATAGAAACACATTAAGGCATGTTGTCAGCCTACCCTACACCTCTGAGCATTACAACTATGAGAGTTTTGCATCTTCACATAGAGTGGGTTACATGTTACTCTACTCTATTAACCAATACCTTGTTCTTCCCAGGTCCTAATTCACGGGATCTCCAATCACAAAGGTTGGGTTACTACTATGGTGTAACATTTGTGGGTCTCATACCCATCTCCCCCTCGATGCATTATCTATCACACTTCGTGATTGAGGGAGTTCTGGATTAGGGGGTCTCCGGACAGCCGGACTATATCCTTTGGCCAGACTGTTGGACTATGAAGACACAAGATTGAAGACTTCGTCCCGTATTCGGATGGGACTCTACTCGGCGTGGAAGGCAAGCTAGGCAATACGGATATGTATATCTCCTCCTTTGTAACCGACCTTGTGTAACCCTAGCCCCCTCCGGTGTCTATATAAACCGAAGGGTTTTAGTCCGTAGGACAACCTACAATCATGCCATAGGCTAGCTTCTAGGGTTTAGCCTCTCCGATCTCGTGGTAGATCAACTCTTGTAATACTCATATCATCAAGAATAAATCAAGTAGGACGTAGGGTTTTACCTCCATCAAGAGGGCCCAAACCTGGGTAAAACATCGTGTCCCCCGCCTCCTATTACCATCCGCCTTAGACGCACAGTTCAGGACCCCCTACCCGAGATCCGCCGGTTTTGACACCGACATTGGTGCTTTCATTGAGAGTTCCTCTGTGATGTCGCCGTAAGGAAGGATGCCTCATCTTGTTGTTAAAAACAACATTACCGCCGGGGAGCCCTGGCTGTCGGCCAAACTCTCCGGCTAGGCAGTTTCGTCATGCCCGCCTGTTCGGCTGCTGCACCGACGATGAATTCTCGCGTCATCGAAAACAGCCTCCACGTCGGCTCGAAATTCGCCGAGCAGATGGATCCAATGGAGCTCTCTTTCGTAAACGAGCTCTTAGATCACATGGCCTCCTTGGGAATCGCTACAAACTATGATCGGATTGGGCTTAAACCCGATCGAAGGGAGATTAACTCTCCACCGGTCACCCATCATGTTGCGGTGGTGGAGGAACAATGCAGCGATTCTTCCTCTATCTTGAGAACTAACTATGTCCGAATTCCCGAGCTCTCCGAGCCGGATACCCGTTTACGGGAGGACCCTGCAAAATTCATAGCACAACGAATACAATACCAACGCACAGCCTTAGAGCATGTTGGATACTCCGGCAGGTGGCCAAAAGTGGTGAGTATCTTCTTATCCCAAATGCCATAGAACACCATCCCGTGGATAACAATATGGTATTAACAGTCTTTGAGACCTTCACGTCAAATAAAAGGCACAAGCGAACACTCCGCAACATTGCCGAAGTCTGCCACGTAGCAGCAATAAATCCATGGAGTGACACGGCTATTACCTTCAATGCCAGTGATGAACCTAAATTCTGAACAGCCCGAGCACCAGCCGCTCTGGTCCTCTATCCAATCGTGGACGGCTTTCGACTCACCAAAGTACTCATGGACGGCGGTAGCGGATTAAACCTCATCTATGAGGAAACTCTTCAAAAAATGGAAATAGATTGGAACCGCATTGAGCAAAGCAGCACAACCTTCAGAGGAATCATACCCAGTCGGGAAGCACGATGCGCTTGGAAAATCACACTAGATGTTGTATTCGGTACGCCAAAGAACTATAGGTCCGAAGAAATTACATTTCAAGTGGCCCCGTTCAGCAGTGGATACCACGCCCTTTTAGGACGTGAGGCGTTCACGATCTTCCAAGCCGTACCCCATTATGGGTACATGAAGCTCAAAATGCCCGGGCCCAACGGTATCATTACTCTCTCCAGTGATCCGGACATAGCACTCCATGCTCAAAATAAAACAGCCGCACTGGCCCTCGAGGCATTATCCGAAGCCCTCTCGGCCGAGGAATTAACCATGCTACGCTCCACAGTGGACAGGGACGATGTGATACTCGACAAGAGATCCAAGTCCACCTCGTTTAAACCAGCAGATGAAATAGTCAAATTCCAAGTCCACCCAACGGACCCTACAAAAACAGCCTCCATCGGGGCATAGTTAAACCCTGCCGTGGACGCCGCACTACGAGAGTTCCTGCTCGAGAATTGGGACATATTCGCCTGGCATCCCTCAGACATGCCAGGAATCCCACGCAGGCTGGCCGAGCATAGCCTCAATATCCTAAAGGGATTCAAGCCGGTCAAACAGGCTCTTTGGCGTTTCTCCGAACCTAAGAGACAGGCCATGGGAGAGGAACTAGCCAAGTTATTGGAGGGCGGATTCATCAGAGAAATAAAACACCCGGACTGGCTAGCAAACCTGGTGATGGTACCAAAGAAGGATAAATCCTGGCGCCTTTGTGTCGATTTCAAGGACCTCAATAAAGCTTGCCCAAAGGATCCCTTCCCCCTCCCCTGCATTGATCAAATTATTGATGCTACCGCAGGACACGAGTCATTGTGTTTCCTCGACGCATACTCCGGTTACCACCAAATCAAGATGGCGGAGTCCGACCAAGCCGCAACGGCATTCATCACACCATACGGTCCCTTCTATTTCAACACAATGCCTTTTGGTCTCAAAAACGCCGGCGCAATATATCAGCGCATGATTCAGACATGTCTGGAGAAACAAATCGGCAAAACAGTAGAGGCATACGTAGATGATGTGGTCGTCAAAACCAAACACGCCGACTCTCTAATAGACGACTTGAGGCTCACATTCGACAACCTCCGAACATACGACATCAAGCTCAATCCGGAAAAATGCTTTTTCGACGTACCAGCCGGAAAGCTCCTGGGTTTCATTGTCTCCAGTAGAGGTATTGAAGCTAATCCGACCAAAATCCGAGCTTTGTCATAGTTGGCTACCCCAATAGACCTCAAACAAATCCAGAAGTTAACTGGATGTGTGGCGGCTCTAATCCGCTTTATCTCCCGCTTAGGAGAAAAGGATTACCCCTTTATCGCCTCCTTCGGCGCACCGAACACTTCGAGTGGACGGACGCTGCCACAGCTGGATTGGATGAAATAAAAGCCATACTGGCAACCAACCCAATCCTGGCCGCGCCAAACATCAGTGAACCAATGCTATTATACATTGCGGTAACTCATTAGGTTGTAAGCGCAGTGCTTGTCGTCGAACGAGAAGCGGACAGACATAAATTCCCTCTTCAAAAGCCGGTATATTATGTATCCACTGTCCTCACTCCATGCAAATCACGGTACCCACATTATCAAAAGATAGCCTATGCAATATTCATGGCATCCCGAAAACCGCAACACTACTTTCAAGAGTGTTCAATTACAGTAGCCTCGGAGGTGTCACTCAATGATATCATAAACAAGCGCGACGCCACAGGTCGGATTGCCAAATGGGCCATTGAGCTCCTCTCGTTCGACATAACATACAAACCTCGGCGAGCCATTAAATCGCAAGTATCGGCTGACTTTGTCGCCGAATGGACGGAAGCCGAACTCCCTAAAGAGTACGGCGCATACTCCAATTGGATTATGCACTTCGACGGCTCCAAAATGCTGGCTGGACTAGGTGCTGGCGTCGTCCTGACGTTCCCAACTGGAGATACAGTTCAATACGTACTGCAGATACTGTATACATATTCCAACAATGCAGCCGAATAGGAAGCCCTGTTACATGGTCTTCGGATGGCAGTTTCCATGGGCATTCAGCGTCTGGAGATGCATGGGGACTCGAACCTTGCAATATCCCAAATAAATGGAGACTTTGATGCCGAGGATCCGAAGATGGCGGCCTATTGTAACGCCGTCCTAAAGATGTCAGCTCGGTTCGAGGGGCTCGAATTTCACCATGTGGCTCGGGAAAACAATCAGGCGGCGGATATCCTCGCCCGCATCAGCGCAAAACACGATGTGGTCCCCCCAACATCTTTTTAGAGAGGTTGTTTAAGCCATCCGTGGTATGGGAGGGGGACACCGGCAATATTAGTCCGGACCCGGCCACAACACTCAATATCGAACACTCTGACATAATCGGAGGCTCTGCCACCGAAACAACACCTTCAGCCCACGTAATAATGGCCATCATAGCCCCGTGGACAGAACCATTCCTGGCCTACCTAACTAGGCAGGAACTTCCGGAGGACCAAAATGAGGCACGCTGCATAGTGCGGCGATCTAAGGCCTACAGGGTCCATGAGGGAGAACTGTATAAAAAAGCACTACCAGAGTCCTTCAAAGGTGCATCTCTGAAGAGGAAGGGCGGAACCTTTTGGCAGAAATTCACGCCGGACTCGGCGGCCACCACGCCGCAGCCCGGGATCTTGTAAGCAAGGCCTTCTATACAGGATTCTATTGGCTGACGGCCCGGGCAGACGCACAGGACTTGGTCCAATGCTGCGCCGGTTGCCAGCTTTTTGCAAATCAAAGCCACATGCCACCCACCACCCTCCAAACAATCCCCATTACATGGCCCTTCGCGGTCTGGGGGCTTGACATGGTTGGACCCCTTAAAGGGGGAACCCACAATAAAAAATACTTACTGGTCATGGTGGATAAATTCACCAAATGGATAGAAGCCAAACCTGTTAAAACAACCGAATCCAGACCGGTGATAGACTTTATATCCGGGGTCGTACACCGTTATGGCGTCCCCCACAGCATCATCACTGACAACGGCACGAACTTCACGGCCGATGAGGTAAAACTCTGGTGCAGCAAAATGGGCATCAAGCTCGATTATGCTTAAGTCTATCACCCACAAACCAATGGCCAAGTTGAGCGAGCAAACAATCTTATAATGAGCGGCATTAAACCCAGATTAGTGCGGTCCTTAACAGAGTCTAACACGCACTAGGTAGAGGAGCTCGACTCCGTACTCTGGGGGCTGCGGACCACGCTGAATCGTAGTACCGGATATACGCCCTTCTTTATGGTGTATGGTGCAGAGGCAGTCTTGCCCTGTGACATAATTCATGACTCACCTCGAGTGCGCATGTACTAAGAAAGAGAAGCGAGCTCAATCGGCAGGACAGTCTAGACACCCTGGAGGAGGAGCGCGACGTGGCAAAAGCCCGTTCCGCATTTTATCAGCAACAAGCTCACAGATACCAAAGCAGAGAAGTACGGGCCAAAACTTATAACGTTGGCGAACTAGTTCTACGCCTGCCGGATAAGAAAAAGAACAAGCTCAAGCACAAATGGGAAGGTCCCTTCATTATTGACCAAGTTCTGACCAGTGGAGCATACCGTCTACGGGATGCATCGAATAATCGACTCGAGCCGAACCCATGGAACGCAGCCAGGCTCCGAAGATTCTACGCCTAGCGCCGGACTCTATATTCGTCTCCTTCCTCTGTCCATTTTTTGCATATACATTATCTGTCTTGTTTTTCTTTCTTTCTTTTATTCTTTCTCCAGGCCTTCAAGGGCCAACTTGTGCCTCGCTTGCACATTATAGATGCGCTAGCCGCGCTCATCATACCCGGGGGCTTCTTTCACAGAAGCTTAATTATTTATCTGGGCCTCATGCCCCGCACATGTGTTATACTTTCACATGTACCTTTTTTCGCCATTATATGCATCGATATGACTTAAGTTTTGGCCAAGCTGGGTTGCCTGTCTCTTGTATTTATGCCCTACGTTCCCGTTAATTTGGCTAGGGCATAAGGGGAGCACCTCTGAGATTGTTACTATCGGGTCAGCCAGATGTGTACCTCTGACTAGGTGAAGCCAAAAGCTAGTGTTCTTAAGGGAATATTCGGTCGATGAACAAAAGTTGATTTTTATTTATTTTCCATATGTGCCCCTAGATGTTTTTTCCCGCGTTTCCTATCGCAGTCCGGACATGCATTTTAGGGCATGCGTACCCAGAGAAAGGAACCCTTAACAGAACTATTCTCCCTGGAAGATGTTTCTTACTACCCATGTAATATAACATAACTAGTTGGGCACTTGTCTGTTCAAGCACTAATGACCCCTACGCCTGGTCTCCACGCATACCCCGGTTCTTATATAGCCGAGCGGGTATTCGGATACACTCCGGACTATTGGGTCCCGAGGTTGAAGCGAAAAGGTCCGCCATGACAAATGATCTACAATCCGGCTAGAAGGCATTATACATGTCACTTTCATTACATAGTCATGCAGACTGGCTAAATTCCTCTTCTATACCATCCAACAGGCGGTCTAGCCTACAATCCTGTTGGGAATACTTTGCGGCTAATTCTACTTGCCCATAAACTAAGCTAACGGGGATCTCTTTTCTGTCGGGCCCCACAGGTCCGACCTCGGCCATGTGATTTGGGTCAGCCTTGGTATACCGCGTCTTCACCATGGCCCAGGATTCCCTGGCACCTTGACGGCAGGCCGATATCTTCCATAATCGGAAGCGCGGCCGTGCTCCCTTGAGCTTCTCCGTAAGCTTTGCAACGCCTTCTGGCCGGGAGATGGATGGCCACAAGGCCGGGGCAACACCTTGCATCACCTGTCGAACTTGTTCGTGCAGTTGTGAGAGCTCGGATAGAAGATCACCCATAGACCCGGGCATTTCCTCCGCAGGACGACCCGTCAGCATACCTACAGACATAACGCGGTTAGCCGGCTTCTTCGCCGAACTCCTCCAAAAGGATTCGTTCAAGCACTTACTGAAAATGCCGCGTCGAAGCCGCTTATTCTCCTTTTCGGAGTCTGCAAGATGGGCTCGAACGTCTTTCAGTTCCACGCTTAGCTTGGTATTGGCGTCTTGGAGATTGTTTTCCTCCCGCCTCACCTCAGTCAGCATGCGTTCGCCAGCCTTTAGCTGTCGCACGACATGCTGGTCCTTCAGATTTTCTCCGGATTCATCTGCAACATCTATTGTTAGATCTGCAACCACGCCACACACTATATGGTAACCATCATTCTTTAAAGTAAATGTTACCAGCAGGGGACTTTTTCGGTTCCTTCAATGCGGCAACAGCGGCCCGCAGTTGGGTCTTGCATTCCTCCAGCTCCTGTGACAGCCGAGTATTCTTCTCTGTAAGAACCTGCACAACAAAGATGATCCTTAAATCAGTTCTGCTAACTGTTTCAAGTCTCAGGGGCTACTGATACATATAATCGTCAGATTTACTTACCCGTACATCCTTTACATACTGTTACGTGGCTCTGGCTAGACCATCTTGAGCAGCACGGAGGTACGCCTCTCCAGAATTGAAGGCATCAAATGCCTCTGGTGAGAAACAAGCGTCGCGGAGTACGGCTCGACGGCGCCTATGATTCATGGCGCTTTCCACATCTAAATTTGTGGCGGATAATCTATCTCCATCCTCTGTAGGGGGATTATCCGACGCGCGCCCCATATCGGCTTCGGCCTCTATGTCCGGTCCCGGTGCCCAACTGGTGGAAGCGTGATTAGCAACATCGCCGAACATATTCCGGCGAGCGTTTTTTCTGTTAAAGAAACACGGGCGTCATTACATTTCGAGAAAGACGACAACCATGGAGCGGGTTTTCTGTTATACCTTTGCGCCGACGTCTCCGTCCTGACCGCCTTCCTTTTTGGCCTGCCCGGCCTCGGTGCCTCTTGTTGGCGAGTTGCTGCGGGTTCGGCAGGGCGTCCCGAATGCCTTCCCTGTAAAAACGCCATATGTATATGGTAGGTGAAGTGTCTAAAAGGGGATCCTAGTTTTTGGAGTTGGGATTTTTGGTTTTTTTACGTGCGATGCAGGAAGCAGTCCGGGATAGTCGCCCGTAATGGCCACCATGGCATCATCGCAGCTTAACTGATAGAATTGCCGGTCTATCAGCTCCACGAATATGACTAGATCTTCTTCGAGTCCGGAGTCGAGGGCCCGGTCAGGGTCCACTGGTTGTGGAGATGGGCTGCTCACCTCCCTTATGGCTTTTCGCAGTTCCTGCCGCAAAATGGCAAGGTGAGTACCTACTACAAAGAATGCGGGAAGAATGGGAGTAAGGAGATATAACTCACCCATCTTGGAGGGTTGTACATGGAGAATCCATCCCGTGGCTTGATGTGGATGAACTCCTCTTCCTCTCCTTTGAACAATTCAGACATAATTTTTGCCAAAGCGGCAGCGTCGCCCGGACCTTTACGTCCGCAACGGGTGGCGTCATCTTCCCCGTTAAAACAACACAAGGGGTGTCCTCGATATTGAAGTGGTTGCACTCCCCGCATTATGCATATTGACATAACTTCGATTACTGTCAATCCTGATTGAGCCAGTGCTTTAATCTGACTCATCAGGTAAAGGACTTCCCCGTTGTCTTCCTCCTGGGGGCTCCATGGGTGCCAACTTCAGTGTTTCTTCAGAGGAGCATTACTGAACTCAGGAAGACCCCGCCGAACAGGGTCCGGAAGGGGGACGTCCTCCATATAAAACCATTCCGAAGGCCAGTCTTCAGACATCTTCTTCAGAGTACCGGACAGGTATCCGGTTTCGGCGATGCGCCATATCTCGGCCCCGCCCACTTGATAAAGTGACCCCTTCTGTGTGCGAGGGACGAGGCAAAATAACCTTTTTCACAGCTCGAAATGAGCCTCGCAACCCAGGAACAACTCGCAGAGGGCAACATAGCCGGCGATGTGTAAAATAGAGGCAGGGGTGAAATTATGCAATTGGAGGCCATAGAACTCCAGGAGCCCGTGGAGGAACAGATGAATCAGAAATCCGAGTCCCCTCAATAAATAAGGGACAAGGCATACCCGCTCCCCCGTAGAGGGGCTGGGGAAGCTCTCCGCTTGCTCCCCGCCATTATAGGTGGCAAGCCCGGCTCGAACGGGCACCATATACACCGGAGGGAGAAATCCCTTAGTCTGCAGTTCGACTAGTCGACTGTGTGGGACTGAACACCTCTCCCAATCACCTGGCTTAGGGCTACGGGGGTGGGATGAGGAGTTGTGGAGGTCGGCCATGCTGGAGTGGATCTTTCCGAAACACGCTTTGATGTATTCTCGCTGGGGGACGATGGTATGGATCGGATCTAAGAATCCCCATCCCTTTAATAGGCAATTTATTTATCCGGCTAGGGGGCGAATGTAAAAACGCCCTGGCGCCTCGTATTCATTTCGACGCATGGAAGATAGCCCTTATTGGGCACAGAAGCCAAGAGGTTCAACATTTCTGGGACCGTACACTGCTCAACAAACGTTTGAGATTTGGAGAAGAACCCGTCTTGCAATGCCGAAGACAACACAGCGCGCCGGACTCATCGTCATTGAAGCCTGGTTCAGGGGCTACTGAGGGAGTCCTGGATTAGGGGGTCTCCGGACAGCCGGACTATATCCTTTGGCCGAACTGTTGGACTATGAAGACACAAGATTGAAGACTTCGTCCCGTGTCCGGATGGGACTCTAATCGGCGTGGAAGGCAAGCTAGGCAATACGGATATGTATATCTCCTCCTTTGTAACCGACCTTGTGTAACCCTAGCCCCCTCCGGTGTCTATATAAACCGGAGGGTTTTAGTCTGTAGGACAACCTACAATCATACCATAGGCTAGCTTCTAGGGTTTAGCCTCTCCGATCTCGTGGTAGATCAACTCTTGTAATACTCATATCATCAAGAATAAATCAAGCAGGACGTAGGGTTTTACCTCCATCAAGAGGGACCGAACCTGGGTAAAACATCGTGTCCCCCGCCTCCTATTACCATCCGCCTTAGACGCACAGTTCGGGACCCCCTACCCGAGATCCGTCGATTTTGACACTGACAGTGATAGTCTGTTTGCAAAGGGATCCGCCAGGTTTTGTTTGTTTGAATATACATAACAATTATTACTCTAGAGTTTCTCAACTTCCTGATAGACTTCAAATGTCTCTTCACATGTCTTAATGACTTTGCATTATCCTTATAATTGTTCACTTTAGTTATAACCGTTTGGTTGTCACAATTCATAAGAATAGCCAGCATAGGTTTTTCAACCAGAGGCAAGTCCATCAAGAGCTCACGCAGATATTGTGCTTCAACAGTGGCTGTGTCTAAAGTAGCAAGTTCTACTTCCATAGTTGACCTCATCAATATGGTATATTTACAAGACTTCCATGACACTGGACCACCTCCATGAGTAAATACATACCCACTAGTGGCGTAGAGTACATCAACATCAGAGATCCAATTCAAATATCCTTCTAGTACGGTAGGATGTCCTGAATAGTGAATTCTGTAACTCATAGTACCTCTCAATAGCGCAAGACCCTTTCTAGTGCATGCCATGATCATCACATGGGTTGGAGATGAAGCTACTCAGTTTTCTCACATCATGGCCTTGTTGCACTAGCTAAGTACATGTCTGAACCGACAATTTAAGAGTATCTTAATTGATCTCTTGTTTCTTTCTTGTTCCGTCTGAGTGTCACATTGGGATAATAAGGTGTTGGATAAGGCTTGCTATCCATAAGGCCGAGCCGGCTCAAGAACTTCTCAACATAGTGAGATTGCGTTAGAGTAATCCCACTCTCATCCTTAATCAGTTTGATGTTTAGAATTGCATCGGCTTCTCCTAGATCTTTCATGTCAAAGCTCTTTGATAGAAAAGATTTGACCTCATTGATCGCATCAATGTTTGTACCCACATACAAACGTAATATAACACCATTGCCCCTGCTAGAGCAATAGTAAACTGATGTCTACTACACAACTTATTCTTGTAGACTTGTGTTGGGCCTCCAAGTGCAGAGTTTTGTAGGACAATAGCAAATTTCCCTCAAGTGGATGACCTAAGGTTTATCAATCCGTGGGAGGCATAGGATGAAGATGGTCTCTCTCAAACAACCCTGCAACCAAATAACAAAGAGTCTCTTGTGTCCCCAACACATCCAAAACAATGTAAATTGTATAGGTGCACTAGTTCGGTGAAGAGATGGTGATACAAGTGTAGTATGGATAGTAGATATAGGCTTTTGTAATATGAAAATATAAAAAGCAAGGTAACTAGTAACAAAAGTGAGCAAAAATGGTATTGCAATGCTTGAAAACAAGGCCTAGGGTTCATACTTTCACTAGCACAAAATCTCTCAACAATGATAGCATAATTGGATCATATAACAGCCCCTCAACGTGCAATAAACAATCACTCCAAAGTTCCTATCACACAGAACATAAGATGAAATTGTTTGTAGGGTACGAAACCACCTCAAAGTTATTCTTTCCGATCACTCCCTTGAGCCATTCCTATAAGTGTCACACACAACCCTAGATTTCATACTAAAATAACACCATATGACACGCATCAATCAACCCTAATATCACCTAGATACTCCAATGTTACCACAAGTATCCATGGGGTAATTATACGATGTGCATCGCACAATTTCAGATTCATAATATTCAATCCAACACAAAGAACTTCAAAGAGTACCCCCAAGATTTCTATCGGAGAAAAGAATATGAAAACACGTATCAACCCCTATGCATAGATTACCCCAATGTTACCACGGGAATCCGCAAGTTGATAACCAAAACATACATCAAGTGAATCAATATAACATCCCATTGGCACCACGGATATCCCATAGCAAGACGTGCATTAAGTGCTCTCGCATCCAAAAGATTCAAACCGACATAACAAAACCTCAAAGGAAAAAGTTCAATTCATCACAAGAAGGTAGAGAAGGAACAACACCATAAAATCCAACTATTAACAAAGCTCGAGGTACATCAAGATCGTGACAAATCAAGAACATGAGTGAGAGAGAGATCAAACACATAGCTACTAGTACATAACCTTAGACCCGAGGGTGAACTACTCCCTCCTCATCATGGTGGCCACCGGGATGATGAAGATGGCCTCCGGTCATGATTTCCCCCTCTAGCAGGGTGCCGGAACAGGGTCCTGATTGAGTTTTCATGGATACAGAGGCTTGCGGTGGTGGAAGTTCTCATCTAGGGTTCTTTCTAGGGTTTGGGTATTTATAGGAATTTTTGGCGTCAGTCTCACATCAAGGGGGTCCACGAGGCAGCGACAAGCTCAGTCACCCCTACCTAGGGGTAGGGTGCACCTAGCAAGCTTGTCGTGCCCTTGTGGGTCTTCTGGGCCTCCCATGAAGCTTCGGGGGTCTCTTTTGGTCCACAAAAAATCATCGTAAATTTTCAGCCCATTCCGAGAACTTCTATTTCTGCATAAAAAACGACACCACGGTAGTTCTACTGAAAACAACATTAGTCCGGGTTAGTTCTAATCAAATCATACCAAAACCATATAAAATTATTGTAAATATGGCATGAATACTTCATAAATTATAGATACGTTGGAGACGTATCATAAACACACCTATCAGCCTCATTAATGAAAAAGCCTACAAAAGTCAGAGTTCTGTCAAACTTCTCATGCCATTGCTTAGATGCCTATTTTAGACCATACAAAGATTTTAACAACTTGCACACCTTTCTCTCTTCAACTTTTACCACAAACCTGTCAGACTGATTGATAATTCCCAAGTGCAAGGAATCATCGTAGCAATTTCCAAAGGTGGAAGTGATAAGTATGGAGTGCCGAACCCACAAGGAGATAAAGGTAAGATCAATATTCTCTCAAGTCCTATCTGCCACTGATACGACTCTACATACACCGAACGTTTGCTTCCATCTAGAAACGAGAAATAAAACTACGTTGTGGGTATCAAGAAGATAGCTTTGCATGATATCGGATAACTAAAATATAAAAATAGGTGCTATTAACATAAAGTTAGAATATATTATTATAAATAGCAAGTGTGGAATAATGATGGATCGGTGTGTGGACTTATCCTAGGAAATTGTTAACAAGATCGGTAATCGTTATTGCAATTTTATATGAGGGAGAGGCATAAGCTAACATACTTTCTCTACTTGGTTCATATGCACTTATGATTGGAACTCTGGCAAGCATCCGCAACTACTAAAGGTCATTAAGGTAAAACCCAACTGTAGCACTAAAGTATCAAGTCCCCTTTATCCCATACGCAACAACCCCTTACTCGGGTTTAAGCTTCTGTCACTCTAGCAACCCACTATAAGCGAATCATGAACGTATTGCAACACCTACAATGGGAATCCTTCATGTGTGCATGACACGGAAGGCACCATAGGACAAAACCAAAATAAAACATACAACTCAAACCAATCTAGATCATCAATCAACCCAAAGACAAAGAAATCTACTCAAAACATCATAGGATGGCAACACATCATTGGATCATAATATGTGGCATAAAGCACCATGCTCAAGTAGGGGGTTACAATGGGGTGTAGGAGAGTGGGCCGCTTAAAAGAGATGAGGAAGGTGATGAAGATGGTGATGTTGATGAAGACGATCATGGCGGCGATGGTTCTCCCGGTGGCACTCCGGTGCCACCGAGAGAGAGGGGGAGAGGGTCTCCCCCTTGTGCTTCCTCCTCCATGGCTTCCCCCTAGATGGGGATAGGTTCTTCCTCTGGTCCTTGGCCTCCATGGTGATGATGGCCCCCTCTGGCTTCCTCCTCCATGGCCTCCGGTGATGATGGCCCCCTTCGGCAGGGTGCGAGAGAGGGCCTAGATTGATTTTTCATGGATACAGAGGCTTGCGGCAGCGGAACTTCTAATCTAGGGTTCTTTTCAGAGGTTTGGGGATTTATAATAATTTTTGGCGTCGGTCTCACATCAAGGGGGTGCCCAGGGCACGCCCTGATGGCTTGTGGCCACCTCGGTCACTTCCTGGCCCAGCTCCGGTGCTTCGGGGGTCTCTTCTGATCCATAAAAAATCACCGTAAATTTTCATCCGATTTCAAGAACTTTTATTTCTACACAAAAGCCGACACCACGGTAGATCTGCTGAAAACAACGTCAGTCCGGGTTAGTTCTAATTAAATCATACCAAAACCCTATAAAATTGTTGTAAACATGGTGGATACTTCATAAATTATACATACGTTGGAGACATATCAGCATCCCCAAGCTTAATTCCTGCTCGTCCCCGAGTAGGTAAATGATAAAAGAAATAATTTATGAAGTGTGAATGGTAGCATAGTGCATAAATTTGATCAATGATAGTTTCAAACCCCTTTTCTAGCATCATTATATATCATAAACAGTAGCTCATCTCATAAAACTTCTCATGATGAAGTAACAAGCTATTCACATGTTAAAGTATAGACCATAAAGTTTCTTGAAAACTAACAAGCTATTCACATGTTAAAGTATAGACCATAAAGTTTCTTGAAAACTAACAAACTATGTTTCTAGTCACCAAACAATTGCAATTCATCTTATTTTCAGGAAGGGTCTATGTAAGAGCTTTTATTTAGCAAATTCCACATACTCAACTATCATATGGTCTTCCATGATTGCTAACACTCAATGCATATTTTAGAACAAATAGCATCTGTTGAACACAGATAAGGATAGGGGCTTAATGTTTCGCCTCCCAATTTATTTATCATATAGATAATTGTCAAAAATAATAATTCATGATCAAATATATTTGAATGGCCATATATGCTTGGATCTTTCCCCACCACATGATGCTTGCCAAATAAAGAATAATTGAGGTTGAAATAAGAAGGAATACTATTGACTCTTGCATACAAGTAAATACATGAAAGTAAAAGATAGGCCCTTCGCAGAGGGAAGCAGAGGTTGTCATGCGCTTTTTATTTTTGGATGTGCAAACCCTTAATACAAAGGAACTTCACGTTGTATTGCCCTTTGTGATAGCAACCTTTATTATGTAGTTCGTCGCTTTTATTTCTTTACCATCACAAATACATACAACGCTTATTTTCCCTTACAATAAAAGATCATACATATTTAGGAGCAATTTTTATTGCTTTTTGCACCGATGAAAACTTACTTGAAGGATCTTAGTCAATCCATAGGTAGATATGGTGGACACTGATGGCAAGAATCTGAGTTTAAGGGTTATGGGTGCACAAGTAGTATATCTACTTAGTACAATTTTTTGGCTAGCAAAAGATCCTAAGCAAGCACCACATGTTGGAGGATCCATAACAATATAACTTCTATACAAATATACCCAAACATAACTCATTATGTTGTCTTCCTTGTCCTACTTCAACTAATTTGCTCAGGTTTGAAAATAATTAATGGGGCTCACAATCATAGAAGATGTCCAAGATAGTATATTTATATGTGAAATCCCTCTTCCTTCAATATTCTTTCATGAATTGTTCAAGTGACCAATGTATTGTTTGCTAACTTTCAATAAATTTACCCACCTATACTTCTTATATGTGAATTCACTACTCCCCATGGTACAAGCATATGAAACATATATAATTTGAGATTTATGATATTCAATTCATTCAACCATTTACTCATATAGGATATAAGTGAAGCATGAGAGTTAATGACAAAACTACTCCAGAAAGATATAAGTGAAGATCAATGAGTATCAAAATAGTTAAATAGCCATGTGAGGACTCTCTCTCATTCAAGATTTCAGATCCAGTGATTTTATTCAAACAGCAAGTAAAATGAAAATACGCTCCAAGGAAAACACATATCATGTGACGAATTAAAATATAGCTCCAAGTAAGGTGTAACGGTAGTGTTGAAGATGAAAGAGGGGATGCCTTCCGGGGCATCCCCAAGCTTAGGAGCTTGAGTCTTCCTTGAATATTACCTTGGGGTGCCTTGGTCATCCCCAAGCTTAGGGTTTTTCCACTCCTTATTCTCCTCATATCAACATCTCACTCAAAACTTGAAAACTTCAATCACACGAAACTTAACGGAACTTCGTGAGATGGGTTAGTATGATAAAGACAAATCATTCACTTTGTTACTATCAAGATAAGATTCATAATTGTTCTCGCACAATTCCTACTATACCATATCATTTCTACAATTTATATTGAGCAATATAAGCCATAGAAACTAGAAAACAAGCAAACTATGCATTGAAAACAGAATTTGTCAGAAACAAAACAGTCTGTAATGATCTGAACAACAACCATACTTTTGCTATTCCAAAAATTCTAAAAAATTAGGACAATGTTGGCAATTTGTATATCAATCTTGTGTAAAAAAATCAGATCAAAAGCATGCTTCTGTGATTTTTTTAAAATTCTGGCAATAAGCGCAAAAGTTTCTGCTTTTTCAGCAAGATCAAATCAACTACCACCATAGATCATCCGAAAGGTCTTACTTGGCACTTTATTGAAACAAAAGCTATAAAACATGATTACTGCAGTAGCATAATCATGAGAACAAAAAAAATAGCCGGGGTAAATATTAGGTTGTTTCCCAACAAGCGCTTTTCTTTAATGCATTTTTAGCTAGGCATGACATTTTAATGATACTCTTCCAAGCCCAATTCCGATGATAAGTTTATTCATACTCTAAAAGATATAAGTGAAGTTCATAGAGAACTATACAATTTTTTGGCTAGCAAAATATCCTAAGCAAGCACCACATGTTGGAGGATCCATAACAATATAACTTCTATACAAATATACCCAAACATAACTCATTATGTTGTCTTCCTTGTCCTACTTCAACTAATTTTCTCAGGTTTGAAAATAATTAATGGGGCTCACAATCATAGAAGATGTCCAAGATAGTATATTTATATGTGAAATCCCTCTTCCTTCAATATTCTTTCATGAATTGTTCAAGTGACCAATGTATTGTTTGCTAACTTTCAATAAATTTACCCACCTATACTTCTTATATGTGAATTCACTACTCCCCATGGTACAAGCATATGAAACATATATAATTGGAGATTTATGATATTCAATTCATTCAACCATTTACTCATATAGGATATAAGTGAAGCACGAGAGTAAATGACAAAACTACTCCAAAAAGATATAAGTGAAGATCAATGAGTATTAAAATAGTTAAATAGCCATGGGAGGACTCTCTCTCATTCAAGATTTCAGATCCAGTGATTTTATTCAAACAGCAAGTAAAATGAAAATACGCTCCAAGGAAAACACATATCATCTGACGAATTAAAATATAGCTCCAAGTAAGGTGTAACGGTAGTGTTGAAGATGAAAGAGGGGATGCCTTCCAGGGCATCCCCAAGCTTAGGAGCTTGAGTTTTCCTTGAATATTACCTTGGGGTGCCTTGGTCATCCCCAAGCTTAGGGTTTTTCCACTCCTTATTCTCCTCATATCAACATCTCACTCAAAACTTGAAAACTTCAATCACATGAAACTTAACGGAACTTTGTGAGATGGGTTAGTATGATAAAGACAAATCATTCGCTTTGTTACTATCAAGATAAGATTCATAATTGTTCTCGCACAATTCCTACTATACCATATCATTTCTACAATTTATATTGAGCAATATAAGCCATAGAAACTAGAAAACAAGCAAACTATGCATTGAAAACAGAATTTGTCAGAAACAAAACAGTCTGTAATGATCTGAACAACAACCATACTTCTGCTATTCCAAAAATTCTAAAAAATTAGGACAATGTTGGCAATTTGTATATCAATCTTGTGTAAAAAATCAGATCAAAAGCACGCTTCTGTGATTTTTTTAAAATTCTGGCAATAAGCGCAAAAGTTTCTGCTTTTTCAGCAAGATCAAATCAACTACCACCATAGATCATCCGAAAGGTCTTACTTGGCACTTTATTGAAATAAAAGCTGTAAAACATGATTACTGCAGTAGCATAATCATGAGAACAAAAAAATAGTCGGGGTAAATATTAGGTTGTCTCCCAACAAGCGCTTTTCTTTAATGCATTTTTAGCTAGGCATGACATTTTAATGATACTCTTCCAAGCCCAATTCCGATGATAAGTTTATTCATACTCTAAAAGATATAAGTGAAGTTCATAGAGCACTATACAATTTTGTGGCTAGCAAAAGATCGTAAGAAAGCCCCACATGTTGGAGGATCCATAACAATATAACTTCTATACAAATATACCCAAACATAACTCATTATGTTGTCTTCCTTGTCCTACTTCAACTAATTTGCTCAGGTTTGAAAATATTTAATGGGGCTCACAATCATAGAAGATGTCCAAGATAGTATATTTATATGTGAAATCCCTCTTCCTTCAATATTCTTTCATGAATTGTTAAAGTGACCAATGTATTGTTTGCTAACTTTCAATAAATTTACCCACCTATACTTCTTATATGTGAATTCACTACTCCCCATGGTACAAGCATATGAAACATATATAATTTGAGATTTATGATATTCAATTCATTCAACCATTTACTCATATAGGATATAAGTGAAGCATGAGAGTTAATGACAAAACTACTCCAGAAAGATATAAGTGAAGATCAATGAGTATCAAAATAGTTAAATAGCCATGTGAGGACTCTCTCTCATTCAAGATTTCAGATCCAGTGATTTTATTCAAACAGCAAGTAAAATGAAAATACGCTCCAAGGAAAACACATATCATGTGACGAATTAAAATATAGCTCCAAGTAAGGTGTAACGGTAGTGTTGAAGCTGAAAGAGGGGATGCCTTCCGGGGCATCCCCAAGATTAGGAGCTTGAGTCTTCCTTTAATATTACCTTGGGGTGCCTTGGTCATCCCCAAGCTTAGGGTTTTTCCACTCCTTATTCTCCTCATATCAACATCTCACTCAAAACTTGAAAACTTCAATCACACGAAACTTAACGGAACTTCGTGAGATGGGTTAGTATGGTAAAGACAAATCATTCACTTTGTTACTATCAAGATAAGATTCATAATTGTTCTCGCACAATTCCTACTATACCATATCATTTCTACAATTTATATTGAGCAATATAAGCCATAGAAACTAGAAAACAAGCAACCTATGCATTGAAAACAGAATTTGTCAGAAACAAAACAGTCTGTAATGATCTGAACAACAACCATACTTCTGCTATTCCAAAAATTCTAAAAAATTAGGACAATGTTGGCAATTTGTATATCAATCTTGTGTAAAAAATCAGATCAAAAGCACGCTTCTGTGATTTTTTGAAAATTCTGGCAATAAGCGCAAAAGTTTCTGCTTTTTCAGCAAGATCAAATCAACTACCACCATAGATCATCCAAAAGGTCTTACTTAGCACTTTATTGAAACAAAAGCTATAAAACATGATTACTGCAGTAGCATAATCATGAGAACAAAAAAATAGTCGGGGTAAATATTAGGTTGTCTCCCAACAAGCGCTTTTCTTTAATGCATTTTTAGCTAGGCATGACATTTTAATGATACTCTTCCAAGCCCAATTCCGATGATAAGTTTATTCATACTCTAAAAGATATAAGTGAAGTTCATAGAGCACTATACAATTTTGTGGCTAGCAAAAGATCCTAAGAAAGCACCACATGTTGGAGGATCCATAACAATATAACTTCTATACAAATATACCCAAACATAACTCATTATGTTGTCTTCCTTGTCCTACTTCAACTAATTTGCTCATGTTTGAAAATAATTAATGGGGCTCACAATCATAGAAGATGTCCAAGATAGTATATTTATATGTGAAATCCCTCTTCCTTCAATATTCTTTCATGAATTGTTCAAGTGACCAATGTATTGTTTGCTAACTTTCAATAAATTTACCCACCTATACTTCTTATATGTGAATTCACTACTCCCCATGGTACAAGCATATGAAACATATATAATTTGAGATTTATGATATTCAATTCATTCAACCATTTACTCATATAGGATATAAGTGAAGCACGAGAGTAAATGACAAAACTACTCCAGAAAGATATAAGTGAAGATCAATGAGTATTAAAATAGTTAAATAGCCATGGGAGGACTCTCTCTCATTCAAGATTTCAGATCCAGTGATTTTATTCAAACAGCAAGTAAAATGAAAATACGCTCCCAGGAAAACACATATCATGTGACGAATTAAAATATAGCTCCAAGTAAGGTGTAACGGCAGTGTTGAAGATGAAAGAGGGGATGCCTTCCGGGGCATCCCCAAGCTTAGGAGCTTGAGTCTTCCTTGAATATTACCTTGGGGTGCCTTGGTCATCCCCAAGCTTAGGGTTTTTCCACTCCTTATTCTCCTCATATCAACATCTCACTCAAAACTTGAAAACTTCAATCACACGAAACTTAACGGAACTTTGTGAGATGGGTTAGTATGGTAAAAACAAATCATTCACTTTGTTACTATCAAGATAAGATTCATAATTTTTCTCGCACAATTCCTACTATTCCATATCATTTCTACAATTTACATTGAGCAATATAAGCCATAGAAACTAGAAAACAAGCAAACTATGCATTGGAAACAGAATTTGTCAGAAACAAAACAGTCTGTAATGATCTGAACAACAACCATACTTCTGCTATTCCAAAAATTCTAAAAAATTAGGACAATGTTGGCAATTTGTATATCAATCTTGTGTAAAAAAATCAGATCAAAAGCACGCTTCTGTGATTTTTTTAAAATTCTGGCAATAAGCGCAAAAGTTTCTGCTTTTTCAGCAAGATCAAATCAACTACCACCATAGATCATCCAAAAGGTCTTACTTGGCACTTTATTGAAACAAAAGCTATAAAACATGATTACTGCAGTAGCATAATCATGAGAACAAAAAAATAGTCGGTGTAAATATTAGGTTGTCTCCCAACAAGCGCTTTTCTTTAATGCATTTTTAGCTAGGCATGACATTTTAATGATACTCTTCCAAGCCCAATTCCGATGATAAGTTTATTCATACTCTAAAAGATATAAGTGAAGTTCATAGAGCACTATACAATTTTGTGGCTAGCAAAAGATCGTAAGAAAGCCCCACATGTTGGAGGATCCATAACAATATAACTTCTATACAAATATACCCAAACATAACTCATTATGTTGTCTTCCTTGTCCTACTTCAACTAATTTGCTCAGGTTTGAAAATATTTAATGGGGCTCACAATCATAGAAGATGTCCAAGATAGTATATTTATATGTGAAATCCCTCTTCCTTCAATATTCTTTCATGAATTGTTCAAGTGACCAATGTATTGTTTGCTAACTTTCAATAAATTTACCCACCTATACTTCTTATATGTGAATTCACTACTCCCCATGGTACAAGCATATGAAACATATATAATTTGAGATTTATGATATTCAATTCATTCAACCATTTACTCATATAGGATATAAGTGAAGCATGAGAGTTAATGACAAAACTACTCCAGAAAGATATAAGTGAAGATCAATGAGTATCAAAATAGTTAAATAGCCATGTGAGGACTCTCTCTCATTCAAGATTTCAGATCCAGTGATTTTATTCAAACAGCAAGTAAAATGAAAATACGCTCCAAGGAAAACACATATCATGTGACGAATTAAAATATAGCTCCAAGTAAGGTGTAACGGTAGTGTTGAAGCTGAAAGAGGGGATGCCTTCCGGGGCATCCCCAAGATTAGGAGCTTGAGTCTTCCTTTAATATTACCTTGGGGTGCCTTGGTCATCCCCAAGCTTAGGGTTTTTCCACTCCTTATTCTCCTCATATCAACATCTCACTCAAAACTTGAAAACTTCAATCACACGAAACTTAACGGAACTTCGTGAGATGGGTTAGTATGGTAAAGACAAATCATTCACTTTGTTACTATCAAGATAAGATTCATAATTGTTCTCGCACAATTCCTACTATACCATATCATTTCTACAATTTATATTGAGCAATATAAGCCATAGAAACTAGAAAACAAGCAACCTATGCATTGAAAACAGAATTTGTCAGAAACAAAACAGTCTGTAATGATCTGAACAACAACCATACTTCTGCTATTCCAAAAATTCTAAAAAATTAGGACAATGTTGGCAATTTGTATATCAATCTTGTGTAAAAAATCAGATCAAAAGCACGCTTCTGTGATTTTTTGAAAATTCTGGCAACAAGCGCAAAAGTTTCTGCTTTTTCAGCAAGATCAAATCAACTACCACCATAGATCATCCAAAAGGTCTTACTTGGCACTTTATTGAAACAAAAGCTATAAAACATGATTACTGCAGTAGCATAATCATGAGAACAAAAAAATAGTCGGGGTAAATATTAGGTTGTCTCCCAACAAGCGCTTTTCTTTAATGCATTTTTAGCTAGGCATGACATTTTAATGATACTCTTCCAAGCCCAATTCCGATGATAAGTTTATTCATACTCTAAAAGATATAAGTGAAGTTCATAGAGCACTATACAATTTTGTGGCTAGCAAAAGATCCTAAGAAAGCACCACATGTTGGAGGATCCATAACAATATAACTTCTATACAAATATACCCAAACATAACTCATTATGTTGTCTTCCTTGTCCTACTTCAACTAATTTGCTCATGTTTGAAAATAATTAATGGGGCTCACAATCATAGAAGATGTCCAAGATAGTATATTTATATGTGAAATCCCTCTTCCTTCAATATTCTTTCATGAATTGTTCAAGTGACCAATGTATTGTTTGCTAACTTTCAATAAATTTACCCACCTATACTTCTTATATGTGAATTCACTACTCCCCATGGTACAAGCATATGAAACATATATAATTTGAGATTTATGATATTCAATTCATTCAACCATTTACTCATATAGGATATAAGTGAAGCACGAGAGTAAATGACAAAACTACTCCAGAAAGATATAAGTGAAGATCAATGAGTATTAAAATAGTTAAATAGCCATGGGAGGACTCTCTCTCATTCAAGATTTCAGATCCAGTGATTTTATTCAAACAGCAAGTAAAATGAAAATACGCTCCCAGGAAAACACATATCATGTGACGAATTAAAATATAGCTCCAAGTAAGGTGTAACGGCAGTGTTGAAGATGAAAGAGGGGATGCCTTCCGGGGCATCCCCAAGCTTAGGAGCTTGAGTCTTCCTTGAATATTACCTTGGGGTGCCTTGGTCATCCCCAAGCTTAGGGTTTTTCCACTCCTTATTCTCCTCATATCAACATCTCACTCAAAACTTGACTTCAATCACACGAAACTTAACGGAACTTTGTGAGATGGGTTAGTATGGTAAAGACAAATCATTCACTTTGTTACTATCAAGATAAGATTCATAATTTTTCTCGCACAATTCCTACTATTCCATATCATTTCTACAATTTATATTGAGCAATATAAGCCATAGAAACTAGAAAACAAGCAAACTATGCATTGAAAACAGAATTTGTCAGAAACAAAACAGTCTGTAATGATCTGAACAACAACCATACTTCTGCTATTCCAAACATTCTAAAAAATTAGGACAATGTTGGCAATTTGTATATCAATCTTGTGTAAAAAAATCAGATCAAAAGCACGCTTCTGTGATTTTTTTAAAATTCTGGCAATAAGCGCAAAAGTTTCTGCTTTTTCAGCAAGATCAAATCAACTACCACCATAGATCATCCGAAAGGTCTTACTTGGCACTTTATTGAAACAAAAGCTATAAAACATGATTACTGCAGTAGCATAATCATGAGAACAAAAAAATAGTCCGGGTAAATATTAGGTTGTCTCCCAACAAGCGCTTTTCTTTAATGCATTTTTAGCTAGGCATGATATTTTAATGATACTCTTCCAAGCCCAATTCCGATGATAAGTTTATTCATACTCTAAAAGATATAAGTGAAGTTCATAGAGCACTATACAATTAATGTAGATCGACCAATATGCAAGCTCAAAATATATAATTGAAGCACACGAAGCATTCTATAAAGCCATACTCAAAAGATTTAAGTGAAGCACGTGAAGCATTCTATAAATTAATGAAGGACTATCGCATACTAGCATGTTGCATAAAGGAAAATTAAAAATAAACACAAAAGACACATATCATGTGAACAAAACAAAAACCAAGGTATACCGATAATTGTTGAAGAAGAAAGATGGGATGCCAACCGGGGCATCCCCGGGCCTATATGCTTGAGTATCCTTGAAATATTTACTTGGGCTGCCTTGGGAATCCCCAAGCTTGAACTCTTGCCTCTCCTTATTCTTCTCATATCGATAACTCCTCGATCTTCGAACACTTCATCCACACAAAACTTAACAAAAAACCTTGTGAGATCCCGTTAGTATAATAAAGCAAGTCACTACTTTTAGGTACCATTGTAAACTCATTCCAATTTCATATGAGCATTATATCTACTGTATTCCAACTTAACCATTGTTCATACCGCCCATACAACCCATAGATTCATCAAAATAAGCGAAGAACACATAGAAAACACAATCTGTCAAAAACAGGACAGTCTGTAGCAATCTAAAAACTTTGTATACTTCTGTAACTCCAAAAAATCAGAAAAAATAGGAAAAAAATAAAAAAATGATAGAAGTACTATGTTTAAATTTCAAGATTTTATCACGCTCCAGTAAAAAATATAAATTCAATTAATACAGCAAATGTTTCTGTTTTTACACCACACATAGCAAATAAGCAATCTAATCATCCTAAAGCCAAATCTTGGTGCACTATTTTATAATACAATGGATATATACAAGGGGATAATTATTTTTGAGAAAGTTCCATGAAAAAATCTACATTGTTTCCATGAGCATGAACACAAGTGTTCAAGGTCGACCCTCACTTCTCCAATGCATAACCTTCCAATCACTTCTCTTTTTGAAAAAGTTTTTAGGCATAAGAGGCCAATATTTTTTTGTATTTTGCATTTTTTTAATATTTTTTGTTTCACCCACAACTAAAGAAAACAAGAACAAAAGGGAAAAATATACTTAGTGAAGAAAGCAAACAAGCACACACGAGCATATCAACTCCACGCTATTGCTCCCAAGCAATGGCGCCAGAAAAGAGCTTAATAATCCCCAAGTGCTAGGAATCATCACAACAATTTCCAAAGGTGGAAGTGATAAGTATGGAGTGTCGAACCCAGAAGGAGCTAAAGGTAAGATCAATATTCCATCAAGTCCTATCTGCCACTGATACGACTCGACGTACACCGAACGTTTGATTCCATCTAGAAACCAGAAATAAAATTACGTTGTGGGTATGAAGAGGATAGCTTTGCATGATATTGGAGAACTAAAATATAAAAATAGGTGTTGTTAACATAAAGTTAGAATATATTACTATATATTATAAATAGCGAGTGTGGAATAATGATGGATCGGTGTGCGGAATTATGCTAGGCAATTGTTAACAAGATCGGTAATCATTATTGCAATTTTATATGAGGGAGAGACATAAGCTAACATACTTTATCTACTTGGATCATATGCACTTTGATTGGAACTCTATCAAGCATCCACAACTACTAAAGATCATTAAGGTAAAACCCAACCATAGCATTAAAGTATCAAGTCCCCTTTATGCAACAATCCCCTTACTCGGGTTTAAGCTTCTATCACTCTAGCAACCCACTATAAGTGAATCATGAACATATTGCAACACCCTACAGCGGGACTCCTTCACGTGTGGGCGAAATGGAAGGCACCATAGGACAACACCAAAATAAAACATACAACTCAAACCAATCTAGATCATCAATCAATCCAAAGACAAAACAAATCTACTCAAAATATCATAGGATGTCAACACATCATTGGATCATAATATGTGGCATAAAGCACAATGTTCAAGTAGGGGATTCCAACGGGGTGCGGGAGAGTGGACCACTTAAAATAGATAAGGAAGGTGATGAAGATGGTGATGTTGATGAAGACGATCACCGTGGCGATGGTTCTCCCGGCGGCACTCTGGCGCTACCGAGAGAGAGGGGGAGAGGGTCTCCCCCTTGTGCTTCCTCCTCCATGGCCTCCCCCTAGATGGGGAGAGGTTCTCCCTCTGGTCCTTGGCCTCCATGGTGATGATGGCCCCCTTCGGCTTCCTACTCCATGGCCTCCGGTGATGATGGCCCCCTCCAGCAAGGTGCCAGAGAGGGCCTAGATTGATTTTTCATGGCTACAGAGGCTTGCGGTGGCGGAACTTCCGATCTAGGGTTCTTTTTAGAGGTTTGGGGATTTATATGATTTTTTGGCATTAGTCTCACGTCAAGGGGGTGCCCGAGGGGCCCACAAGCTGTAGGGGCGCACCCTACCCCCCCAGAGCGCGCCCAGACGGCTTGTGGCCACCTCGATCACTTGCTGGCCCAGCTCCGGTGCTTAGGGGGTCTCTTTTGGTCCTTAAAAAACCACTGTAAATTTTCAGCCCATTCCGAGAACTTTTATTTCTGCACAAAAAACGACACCACGGTAGTTCTGCTGAAAACAGCGTCAGTCTGGGTTAGTTCTAATTAAATCGTACCAAAACATATAATTTTTTTGTAAACATGGCATGAGTACTTATAAATTATAGAAGTCCAGGTTAGTTCTAATTAAATCATACCCAAACCATATAAAATTGTTGTAAACATGACATGAATACTTTATAAAATATAGATACGCCGGAGACGTATCACCGATCCATATAGATTTCCTCTTCCAACTCCCCATTTAGAAAGTTGTCTTTACATGCATTTGCTGAATGATAAGATCATAAGGGGCGTCCAGGGAAAGTAGCACCCAAATGGTGGACATTCTATCAACAAGTGATTAGGTGTTAAAGTAATCTTCACATTCTTTCTGAGTGTAGCCTGCTACTCCCTCCGTCCCAAAATAAGTGTCTAAAGCTTAGTACAACTTTGTACTAGAGCTAGTACAAAGTTGACACACTTATTTTGGGACGGAGGGAGTACTTGTGAGCTGCATTGGGATTTCCCTAAAGAGGAGAGGATGATGCAGTATAGTAGAGATAAGTATTTCCCTCGGTTAAGAACCAAGGTTATCAATCCAGTAAGAGAACCAAGCAATACCTCGTTAGCAGTACTAACACGCAAAATAACAAATACTTGCACCCAGCACAAACTATGGGTTGTCAATCCCTTGGCGGTTAATTGCAAGGATCAAATCTCGTAGTGATAGATAGATAAATAAAACACAAAATAAAATGAAGTGAAGAAAATTGCAGCAAGGTATTTTTTGATTTTAATATATGATGAAAATAGACCCAGGGCCATAGTTTTCACTAGAGGCTTCTCTCTTGAAGATAGCATACGGTGGGTAAATAAATTACTGTTGGGCAATTGACAGAAAAGCGAATAATTATGACGATATCCAAGGCAATGATCATGTATATAGGCATCACGTCCGAGACAACTAGACCGACTCCTGCATGCATCTACTAGTATTACTCCACACATTGACCGCTATCCAGCATGCATCTAGAGTATTAAGTTCATAAAGAACGGAGTGACGCCTAAAGGAAGATGACATGATGTAGACAAAGTAAACTCATGCATGAATAAACACCATATTTTTATTCTTAATGGCAACAATACAAATACCTGTCTTGTCCCTTTCTGTCACTGGGATATAGATCACCGCAAGATTGAACCCATTACAAAGCACCTTTCCCATTGCAAGAAAAATCAATCTAGTTGGCCAAACCAAATCAGTAGATCGGAGAGAAATAGAAAGCTATAATAATCATGCATAAAAGAGTTCACAGAAGACTCAAATAATATCATGGATAATCTGATCATAAACTCACAATTCATCGGATCCCAACAAATTTTAACAATTCTTGTACTAGAGGCAAACATTTCTGTTTTTGCACATAATCAAAGCAACTATTATCCAAATCATCCTAAAGGCTTTACTTGGCACAAACACTAACTAAAACACAAAAACACAATCATAATAGTACCATAATGGTGTGCACACAAAAAATAGAAAAATAAACAAGAAAATTGAGATAACTATTGGGTTGCCTCCCAACTAGGGCTATTGTTTTACGCCCCTAGATAGGCATAATGCATAGGTTCAAATGTTGTCATTCTTAGTTCACAATTCCTTAGTCACACATCCATACTTCCTAGGAGTTTCTACACACAAATAATTCATGATCACACTCATAGGGATAAAGTTGAGGAATTTACTTTCGTAGATGGGTTCCTTTATTAGATCAACAAAACCAGGGTGAACTCTTATCATTTTAAGATCTTCGCTTATATTAGTAGATTTGACACCCTTATTCTTAGGAACATACATAAACTTGCAATTCTTATTAGAAGGAGTCTTTTCAATAGTTTTAACGCAAGAAAAAGCGGAGCCCAAATTATCAATAATTTCTTCCAACTTATCAATCCTAGCGGGACTTTGCGCCACCCTCTCATTAATTATTGGTTCTTTCTCTTTTAGTATCTTAAGAGTATTCCCTACTTTTGATCCAAATTGAGTGGCGTGGTTATGGATCTTTTTATCCAAATTTTCAAGATGCTCTATGGTAGGCATTTTATTTTCAATAGCGTCTAACCTTTGCACAACATATTCCAAAGTCAAAGTTCTTTCATTAATAGTGATAGGTGGTGATGGCACTAAATTTCACATAGCATTGAAAGCATCCATAGGGTGACTACTCAAGAAGTTCCCTCTGGTAGTAGTTAGTACAAATCTAAACCAGGTACACCCACATAAAAATTGTGAAGAAGAACGGTAGATTGCTTACGAGTTGATCTATTTTGAGCATCGCAAATCCTATACCAAGCATCTTTTAAATCCTCCCCTCCCCTTTGATAAATTTAGGACTTCATTTTCAGGGGTACTCGTGACAAGAGAAGAACTCGCCATAACGATAAAGCGACCAAACAAGCGAACAAGCAAAAAGGAAAAAGGAAAATATTTGTATTTTTGTGTAAACGTTTTAGAAGTGGGGAGATGAAAATGAGAGGCAAATGAAAAATAATGTAAATGCAAGGAGATGAAAGTTTATGCGATGGTACTTGATAGATGTTGATGATGTCTCCCTGACAACGGCGCTAGAAATTCTTCATGCTACCTATTGTGATGCCTCTGATTTAATCATGCACTAATCATACATGTAAATTCACACGATCAAGATTAGAGACTCACGGGAAGATATCACAACACAAATCAAAATAATACAAGCTTTATATTACAAGGCAGAGGCCTCGAGGGCTCGAATACACAAGAGTCAGCGGAAGCACAATATCTGAGTACAGACATAAGATAAACAAGTCTACCTTAAGAAGGCTGAGCAAAACAATGATAGCTGGATCAAAAAGGCATATGCCTCCTGCCTGGGAGGCTCCTAACTACTCCTGTTCATCAACGGTCTCCATGTAGTGGCAAGCTCCATCGGTGGGATCAGCTAGCTCCTGGGCTCCGTCATCTGACGGGAGCAATCAGGTAGGGGGGAAAGAGGTAGCAAATCAACTGCGAGTACTCATCAAAAGTACTCGTAAGAGTTACATCAGATCTATACTAAGTATGCATCAGTATCAAAGGAATGGGGCTATATCTATGGAGTGAATTATAGAAATACCAGAATAGAAGGGAAGGCCTAGCCTAGCAAAGACTAGCATCTTGCAGCGTCTTGCAGCATTAGAAGAGTGCAGATTAGCATATTATAAAGTTGCAAGTATAATGTAGTAACGCCAGAGATCCCTCCTCGACTCCCTGCGAGAAAGCAATCCCAGAGCCATCATATCCATTTAGTGTCTCTAATATCCAGTTCTAGTTGTAATAAATCAGGATACAACTCCGAGCGTCTGTTATCATGGACACGGCTATACGAATAGATTAACTTCCCTACAGGGGCACACTAACTTACCCAACACGCTCGAGTAACTCTGGCTGGACACACTTTTCTAGGTCATGACCGGCCTCGCCTGATCGACACATAGTAGTCCTATCTAGGCTGAGAGGCCAGCACACCGGTCTACATCGTAAGCCCTCAGGGTGTTGGGCCCATCGCCCTTTGCACTCCTGCGTGTTACGTATGCGGCTTGAAGCAGACCCGCCCCCTAATACAAGCATAGGTGGTTCCCGTCCAACCGGGTGCGCCCCGCTCAATCATTGACGTCCGAAGAGGTTTCAGAGAATCATATGATGCCGAGTGCCCATACTTATTCCTGCGTGGTGGTTAGTGCGAAAAGGCCAGAGGCCTACTCAGATCACATATCCAAACCATTAGTGACTTGGGAGCACGCGGAGATGGTTAATGATCCATGATCTATGGTCCCATCGCCTCATCTTGCGGACTTATGACAAGGGCCAAGAATTCCCGGCCATGTCGCGTAATTATCTCACGGGTACCCGCATGGCCAACCCAACTCCAGTAATTCTCGCGGGTACCCCTCGGGGCCGACTCGACTCAACAAGGTTCTGAGGTAAAGTCAAAGTAATCGTGTATCTATAACATCAAGGGGTAAATCCAAGGAATCACCCTCGATGGATTCCCACTCCATGTAACCGTCAGGGTGAACTTGGAGGAATCTCCCTCGAAGGGTTCACACTTGAGGTGTTGCACGGCAGAGTCGTCATCAGGACGGGTGAATAAGGAATTGAAGGAAATATGGCCTAGAGGCAATAATAAAGTTGTTATTTTATATTTCCTTATATCATGATAAATGTTTATTATTCATGCTAGAATTGTATTAACCGGAAACTTGATACATGTGTGGATACATAGACAAAACACCCTGTCCCTAGTAAGCCTCTACTAGACTAGCTCGTTAAGATGGTTAAGTTTGCTAACCATAGACATGTGTTGTCATCTGATGAACGGGATCACATCATTAGGAGAATGATGTGATGGACAAGACCCATCCGTTAGCTTACCACATTGATCTTTCAGTTTTATTGCTATTGCTTTCTTCATGTCATATACATATTCCTTTGACTATGAGATTATGCAACTCTCGGATACCGGAGGAATACCTTGTGTGATATAAAATGTCACAACATAACTGGGTGATTATAAAGATGCTTTACAGGTATCTCCAAAGGTGTTTGTTGGGTTGGCATAGATCAAGATTAGGATTTGTCACTCCGAGTATCAGAGAGGTATCTCTAGGCCCTCTCGGTAATGCACATCATAAGAAGCCTTGCAAGCAATGTGATTAATGAGTTAGTTGTGGGATGATGTATTACGGAATGAGTAAAGAGAGTTGCCGGTAACGATATTGAACTAGGTATGAAGATACCAACGATCAAATCTCGGGCAAGTAACATACCGATGACAAAGGGAATAAAGTATGTTGTCATTACGGTTCGACCGATAAAGATGTTCGTAGAATATGTAGGAGCCAATATGAGCATCCAGGTTCCACTATTGGTTATTGACCGGAGAGGTGTCTCAGTCATGTCTACATAGTTCTTGAACCTGTAGGGTCCGCACGCTTAACGTTCGATGACGATTTTGTATTATATGAGTTATGTGTTTTGGTGACCGAATGTTGTTCGGAGTCCCGGATGAGATCACGAACATGACGAGGAGTCTCGAAATGGCCGAGAGGTAACAATTGATATATATATATATATATATATATATATATATATATATATATATATATATATATATATATATATATATATATATATATATATATATATATGACGATAGTATTCGGACACCAGTAGTGTTCCGGAGGGTACCGGGTACATATCGGGTCACCGAAAGGGGTTCCAGGCACCCACGGCAAAAGATATGGGCCTTATGGGCCAAGAGGGGAAACACACCAGCCGCAAGGGGCTGGTGCGCCCCCCCATATGGGCCAGCCTAAGTGGAGAAGGAAAAGGGGAGGAGGAAAGGAAAGAGAGGGAATAGGATTCCCCCTTCCTTTCCCCTCTCCCCTCTTTCCTCCCCCCTTCCGGAAATAAGGAAGGTTGGGAGGCCGAATTGGAATAGGGCCCCCAAGTAGGATTCCTCCTACTTGGGGCGCCCAAGGCTGTTCCCCTCCCCCTCCCACCTATATATATGTGGGGAGGGGGCGCCTAGAACACACACCAACAATTGTTAGCCGTGTGTGGCGCCCCCTCCATAGTTTACGCCTCTGGTCATATCTTCGTAGTGCTTAGGCGAAGCCCTGCGAGGATCACATCACCATCACCGTCACCACACCGTCGTGCTGACGGAACTCATCTTCTTTCTCGACACCTTTGCTGGATCAACAGGATAAGGGACGTCATTGGGCTGAACGTGTGCAAAACTCGGAGGTGCCGTACATTCAGTGCTTGATCGGTTGGATCTAGAAGAAGTTTGACTACATCAACCACGTTGTCAAACACTTCCGCTTTCGGTCTATGAGGGTACATGGACACACTCTCCCCCTCTCGTTGCTATGCATATCCTAGATAGATCTTGCATGAGCGTAGGAAATTTTTTCGAACTGCATGCTACGTTTCCCAACAATGGCATCCGAGCCAGGTCTATGCGTAGATGATATGCATGAGTAGAACACAAACTGTTGTGGGCAGTGATCATCATACTGCTTACCACCAATGTCTTATTTTGATTCGGCGTTATTGTTGGATGAAGCTGCTCAGACCAACCTTACATGACCACGTTCATGAGACCGGTTCCACCGACAGACATGCAACTAGTTTTTCATAAAGGTGGCTGGCGGGTGTCTGTTTCTCCAACTTTAGTTGAATCGAATTTGATTGTGGCCGGTCCTTGTTGAAAGTTAAAACAACAAACTTGATAAATCATCATTGTGGTTTTGATGCGTAGGTAAGAACGGTTCTTGCTAGAAGCCCGTAGCAGCCACATAAAAGTTGCAACAATAAAGTAGAGGACGTCTAACTTATTTTTGTAGGGCATGTTGTGATGTGATATGGTCAAGACATGATGTGATATACGTTATTGTATGAGATGATCATGTTTTGTAAAAGTCACTGGCAAACCGGCAGGAGCCTTATGGTTGTCTCTTTACTGTATGAAATGCAAACGCCATGTAATTGCTTTACTTTATCACTATGCGTTACCGATAGTTGTAGAAGCAATAGTTGGCGAGACGACCACGACGCTATGATGGAGATCAAGCTGTCAAGCCGCTGATGATGGAGATTATGAAAGTGCTTTGGAGATGGATATCAAAGGCACAATATGATGATGGCCATATCATGTCACATATTTTGATTGCATGTGATGTTTATCTTTTATGCATCTTATTTTGCTTAGTACGGCGGTAGCTGATGGCAGCTGGAACTACGTCGGTATTTCCCCGGAGAGGGAGGGACGATGTAGCACAACAACGGTAGATTATTTCCCTCAGTTATGAAACCAAGGTATCGAACTAGTAGGAGAACCAAGCAACACAACATAAACAGCCCATGCACACAAACAACAACACCTCGCAACCCGACGTGTTAAAGGGGTTGTCAATCCCTTTCGGGTAACGGCGCCAGAAATTGGTGCGTGACGGTAAAAAGGTGGTAATAGATTGGACAAATAGATCGCAAATAAAATAAAGTGCATCAAAGTATTTTTGGATTTTTGGTTTAATAGATCTGAAAAAGAAAGCAAGGAAAAAGTAGATCACAAAGGCAAATATATGAGAAATAAGACTCGGGGGCCGTAGGTTTCACTAGTGGCTTCTCTCGAGAAATAGCAAACGGAGGGTAAACAAATTACTGTTGGGAAATTTATAGAACTTAAAATAATTATGACGATATCCAGGCAATGATCATTACATAGGCATCATGTCCAAGATTAGTAAACCGACTCCTGCCTGCATCTACTACTATTACTCCACACATCGACCGCTATCCATCATGCATCTAGTGTATTAAGTTCATGGAAAAACAGATTAATGCAATAATAACGATGCCATGATGTAGACAAGATCTATTTATCTATATGGAGGTAGATATAGATCTCATCTTTTTATCCTTAGTAGCAACGATTCATACATGTCGGTTCCCTTCTATCACTGGGATCAAGCACCGTAAGACCAAACCCACTACCGGGCACCTCTTCCCATTGCATGATAAATAGATCGAGTTGGCCAGACATAACCCAAATATTGGAGAAGAAATACGAGGCTATAATAGATCATGCATAAAAGATATGAAAGAAACTCAAATACTTTCATGGATATAAAAACATAGATCTGATCATAAACTCGAAGTTCGTCGATCCCAACAAACACACCACAAAAGAGTTACATCATATGGATCTCCAAGAGACCATTGTATTGAGGATCAAGAGAGAGAGAGAGAGAGAGATGAAGCCATCTAGCTACTAACTACGGACCCGAAGGTCTACAAAGAACTACTCACGCATCATTAGAGAGGCACTAATGCAAGTGGTGAACCCCTACGTGATGGTGTCTAAATTCGATCTGGTGATTCTGGACTCTGCGGCGGCTGAATGAATATTTCGCCGACTCCCCTAGGGTTTTGGGAGTATTTGGGTATTTATAGAGCAAAGAGGCGGTCCGGGGGGCACCCGAGGTGGGCACAACCCACGGGGGCATGCCAGGGCCTCCTGTCGCGCCCTGGTGGGTTGTGCCCCCCTCGGGACACCCCCTAGGTGCAACCAGGGCCCATCTACTTCCTTTGGCCCATAAAAATCATTGTAAAGTTTTGTGCCATTTGGACTCCGTATGATATTGATTTCTTGTGATGTAAAAAATATGGAAAAAACAGAACTAGCACTGGGCACTATGTCACTAGGTTAGTACCAAAAAATGATATAAAAATGACTATAAAATGATTAGAAAACATCCAAGATTGATAATAAAACAGCACGGAACAATAAAAAAATTATAGATACGTTGGAGACGTATCAGCATCCCCAATCTTAACTCCTACTCGTCCTCGAGTAGGTAAGTGATAAAAACAGAATTTTTGATGTGGAGTGTTGTTCATCAAGTCATATCATATTCTTTTGTTTATAGCATGGACATTTGGACTTTTATGTGATTCAAAGCAATAGTCTAGTTTGGACATAATAATTTAGATACTCAAGCATATCAACAAGCAACCATGCCTTTCAAAATATGAATGCTAAAATAAGTTATCCCTAGCCCATCATGGTCAAACATTGATCCATTCATGAAACACACTCGAATATTAACTACACCCAATACTTGAGCACGATCATATTGCCTCCTAGTTGGTGCTTTTTATGAGAGAAGATGAAGACTCAAATTTCAAAAATAAAAATTGCATAAAGTAAAAGATAGTCCCTTCGCAGAGGGAAGTAGGGATTTGTAGAGGTGCCAGAGCTCAAAGCGGAAAAATTGAGATAAAAACATTTTGGGAGGTGTATCCATCCCACCAACAAAAACGACTTAGAGTTCCCAATACTTTCCATGCATAGATATATCATAGGCGGTTCCCAAACAGAAAATAAAGTTTATTCCTTTTTCCACCATAACTTTCACTTTCCATGGCTAACCGTATCCACGGGTGCCCTCCATACCAACACTTTCCAGGGAATTTATTATTTGACAACATAAAAGTAAATTCATTTTTTTTTGCATTTCGGGACTGGGCATCCCTAATACCTTTGCCTTACTCTCGTGCAATGACAAGTGAATAAACACTCATCTTGAAAATAACACATCTAGCATGGAAAATATTAGCCACCATCACCGCTCCGCGAGTGAAACGAATGCACAAAAGAGAAGCTTATTTTGAAAATTAGAGATGGCACATGCAAATTTGCTTAGAAGGCAAAAGAATACCGCATATAGGTAGATATAGTGGACTTATGTGGCAAAACTGGTTTAAAGGATTTTGGATGCACAAGTAGAGGTCATACTTAGTGCAAGATGAAGGCCATCAAAAGATTGGGAAGCGACCGACCAAGAAACGAATAATCTCATAAGCAAGCATTAAGCATAATTAACACAGAATAATGCACCACAAGTAGGATATAATTTTCATTGCATGACTATTGACTTTCATCTTGCATAGGGAATCACAAACCATAACACCCATATTATTACTAGAACACAATTACTCATCAACATAACTCACATATCACATCATCATATCTCAAAAAAATTACTAAGAATAAAGTTTATTTTGTCCATTGATCTTCATGACATTTTCTTTTACTTTATCCTTCTTGGATATCTATCACTTTGGGACTAATTTCCATGAGTTGCTTTTCATAAGCTCAACCAAATATAAGTGAAGATCATGAGCATAACAAATTTTCTTTCTCTAAAAATAATTTAAGTGAAGCAAGAGAGAATTTCTTCAAAATTTTACTAACTCTCAAACAAATCTAAGTGAAGCAAGAGAGCATTTCTTCAAAACTACTAAGCACACCGTGCTCAAAAATATATAAGTGAAGCACTAGAGCAAGTCCTAGCTCATAAAAGATTTAAGTGAAGCATAGAGAGAAATTCTAACAAGTCATGACATAATTTTGGATCTCCCAAAAAGGTGTGTCCAACAAGGATTGATAACTTAAAACACAAATAAAACAAGCAAAGACACATATCATACAAGACACTCCAAGCAAACCACATATCATGTGACGAATAAAAAATATAGTCTCGAGTAAAATATGATAGTTATTGGAAGAAAGCGGGGATGCCACTCGGGGCACCCCCAAGCTTAGTTGGTTGCTCATTCTTGGATAATAGCTTGGGATGCCGTGGCATCCCCAAGCTTAGGCTCTTACATCCTTCCTTCATCCATCGCAAGATAACCCAAAACTTGAAAATTTCAATCACACAAAACTCAACAAAGCCTTCATGAGATCCGTTAGTATAAGAATAATAAACCACTACTATAAGTGTTGTATCAAACCAATTCATATTTTATTTTTGTATTATATCTATTGTAGTCCAACTTTCTATGGCAAAAACTCATCAAAGAAAACCATAGAACCATCAAAATAAGCACACAACACAAAGAAAACAGAATCTGTCAAAACAGAACAGTCTGTAGCAATCTGACTATTTCGAATACTTATGTGACTCCAAAAACTCTGAAAAATTAGGACGACCTGAGAAATTCGTATATTTATCTACTACAAGTGGAGTGGGTATTTTATCGCTCTCTGGTAAAAGATGAAAACTAATTTGGTGAGCGCAAACTTTCTGTTTTTTCAGAAAGACCAAACAACTATTGCCCAAGAAGATCCTAAAGGCTTTACTTGGCACAAACACTAATTAAAACACAAAAAAGAATCATAACAGTAGCATAATTGTGCTAACACTCAAGAACAGAAAGCAAAAAGCAAAAATAAATTTTATTCATTGGGTTGCCTCCCAACAAGCGCTATAGTTTTACGTCCTTAGCTAGGCATATAGCAAGGATCTAAGTTTTGTCAAATTTTTACAACTCTTCAATCAAACACTTAGAATCCCTCAAAGGTTTAGCAAAAAGATTTTCAATAACAACACTCCAAGGAATAAGTTCAAAGATTTCATTTTTGCAAAAAGGATCTCTTATCACTTCAACAAAATCAGGGTGGATACTAATCATCTTAAGATCTCCTTTATTGCTATCACCAGAGGTTGCACCCTTGTTTTTGGATCTCCTACTCTTTACGGGATTTTCCTCAATAATTTTAGTGGTAGTAAAAGTCGTGCTTAAATTACTAAAGATTTCTTCCAATTTATCAATCAGAGACGGACTTTCTTCTATTCTTTCATGGATCAAGGTACCCCTCTCTTTTAACAACTTAAAAATATCACCCGCCTTTGACTCAAGTTTAGTAGCAAAATTATGCATTCTTTTATGTATAATTTCCATATGATCTTCGGTGAGCATTTTCTTTTCAATAGCATCTAGTCTTTCCATAACATGCTCAAGAGTCAAAATTGTTTCATTAACCATAAGAGGTGGTGAGTCCACTAAATTTCTCATAGCATTAAGAGCATCAAGAGGAGGACTCATTAAGAAATTTCCACCGGTAATCGTATCAAGGACGAATCTAAACCAAGTGGTGAGGCCAACATAGAAACAACGGTAGATTGCTTACGGATAGATCTATTATGAGCATTGCAAATTCTATGCCAAGAATATTTTAAACTTTATCCTCCCCTTTGTTTAAAGTTGAGAACCTCATTCTCGGGAGTTGCAAGCAATAGAGAAGTAATTATCCATAACGGCAAACAAAATCTCACACACAAAAACAGATCTGGAAAGAAAATGGCGAACGGAAAAAGAGAGGCGAATAAAATAGTAAGTTTTTGTGAAGTGGGGGAGAGGAAAACAAGAGGCAAATGGAGAATAATGTAAATTGCAATGAGATGACATTTGCGATTAGGAACCTGGTTATGATGAAGATCCTCCCCAGCAACGGCGCCAGAAATTCTCCTTGATGGTAGCTGGAACTATGTCGGTATTTCCACGGAGAGGGAGGGATGACGTAGCATAGCGACGGTAGAGTATTTCCCTCAATTATGAAACCAAGGTATCGAACCAGTAGGAGAACCAAGCAACATAACGTAAACAGCCCCTGCACACAAATAACAACACCTCGCAACCCGACGTGTTAAAGGGGTTGTCAATCCCTTTCGGGTAACGGCACCAGAAATTGGTGCGTGACGGTAAAAAGGTGATAATAGATTGGATAAATAGATCGCAAATAAAATAAAGTGCAGCAAAGTATTTTTGGATTTTTGGTTTAATAGATCTGAAAATGAAAGCAAGGAAAAAGTAGATCGCAAAGGCAAATATATGAGAAATAAGACCCGGGGGTCGTAGGTTTCACTAGTGGCTTCTCTCGAGAAAAATATCAAACGGTGGGTAAACAAATTACTGTTGGCAAATTGATAGAACTTCAAATAATTATGAAGGTATCCAGGCAATGATCACTACATAGGCATCACGTCCAAGATTAGTAGACGTTCTCCTACCTGCATCTACTACTATTACTCCACACATCGACCGCTATCCAGCATGCATCAAGTGTATTAAGTTCATGGAAAAACAAAGTAATGCAATAAGAACGATGAGATGATGTAGACAAGATCCGTTTATCTATATGGCGGTAGATACAGATCTCATCTTTTTGTCCTTAGTAGCAACGATACATACGTGTCGGTTCCCTTTCTGTCACTGGGATCAAGCACCGTAAGATTGAACCCACTACGGGGCACCTCCTCCCATTGCAAGATAAATAGATCGAGTTGGCCAGACAAAACCCAAATATCAGAGAAGAAATATGAGGCTATAAGAGATCATGCATAAAAGAGATCAAAGAAACTCAAACACTTTCATGTATATAAAAACATAGATCTGATCATAAACTCGAAGTTCATCGATCTCAATAAACACACTGGAAAAGAGTTACGTCATATGGATCTCCAAGAGACCATTGTATTAAGGATCAAGAGAGAGATATGAAGCCATCTAGCTACTAACTACGGACCCGAAGGTCTACAAAGAACTACTCATGCATCATCAGATAGGCACCAATGGAAGTGGTGAACCCCTCTGTGATGGTGTCTAGATTGGATCTGGTGATTCCGGACTCTGCGGCAGCTGGATGAATATTTCGTCGACTCCCCTAGGGTTTTGGGAATATTTGGGTATTTATAGAGCAAATAGGCGGTCTGGGGGCCACCCGAGGTGGGCACAACTCACCGGGGCGCGCCAGGGCCTCCTGGTGTGCCCTGGTGGGTTGTGCCTGCCTCGAGGCACCCCGCAGGTGCAACCAGGGCCCATCTGCTTCCTTTTGGCCCATAAAAAATCATCGTAAAGTTTCGTGCCATTTGGACTCTGTTTGATATTGATTTCATGTGATGTAAAAAAATGGAAAAACAGGAACTGGCACTGGGCACTATGTCAATAGGTTAGTACCAAAAAATGATATAAAATGATTAAAACATCCAAGATTGATAATAAAATAGCATGGAACAATAAAAAATTATAGATACGCTGGAGACGTATCAGTAGCATTATAAGATGATCCCTCACTAAAATTTCAAGGTATAAGTGTTCTCCCAGAGTATGCACCATGGCGACAGTTCGTCGTGCTGAGACACCACGTGATGATCAGGTGTGATTGGCTCTAAGTTCACATACAACAGGTGCAAGACAGTTTTGCACATGCGGAATACTCGGGTTAAACTTGACGAGCCTTGCATGTACATACATGGCCTCGGAACACTAGAGACCAAAAGGTCGAACGCGAATCATATAGTAGATATGATCAACATAGAGATGTTCACCATTGAAGACTACTCCATCTCATGTGATGATCAGACATGGTTTAGTTTATTTGGATCACGTGTCATTTATATGACTTTAGGGATGTCAATCTAAGTGGGAGTTCTTAAGTAATATGATTAATTGAACTTAATTTATCATGAACTTAGCCCTGATAGTTTTTGCATACCTATATTGTAGATCAATAGCTCGTGTACAGCTCCCCTGTTTTATTTTTGATATGTTCCTAGAGAAAACTAAGTTGAAAGATGATAGTAGCAATGATGTGGACTGGGTCCGTGATGTGAGGATTATCCTCATTGCTGCATAGAAGAATTATGTCCTTGATGCACCGCTAGGTGACAGACCTATTGCAGGAGCAGATGCAGATGTTATGAATGTTTGACAAGCCGGTATGATGACTACATGATAGTTTAGTGTACCATGCTTTACGGCTTAGAACCGGGACTTCAAAAATGTTTTGAACGCCATGGAGTATATGAGATGTTCCAAGAGCCGAAAATGATATTTCAGACTCATGCCCGTGTTAAGAGGTATGAGACCTGGGACAAGTACTTTGCCTACAAGATGGAGGAGAATAGCTCAGCTAGTGAGCATGTGCTTAGAATGTTTGGGTACTACAATCGCTTGAATCAAGTGGGAGTTAATCTTCCAGATAAGATAGTGATTGACAGAGTTCTCTGGTCACTATCACCAAGTGACTAGAACTTGGTGATGAACTATAATATGCAAGGGATAACGAAAAACGATTCCCAAGCTCTTCACGATGCTGAAACCGGCGAAGGTAGAAATCAAGAAATAACATCAAGTGTTGATGGTTAACAAGACCACTAGTTTCAAGAAAAAAGGAAAGGGAAAGAAAGGGAACTTCAAGAAGAATGGCAAGCAAGTTGCCATGCTCGTGAAGAAGCCCAAAGCTAGACCCAAAACTGAAATTGGGTGCTTCTACTGCAAAGGAAATGGTCACTGGAAGCAGAACTACCCCAAAAACTTGGCGGATAAGAAGGATGGCAGAGTGAACAAAGGAATATTTGATATACATGTTATGATGTGTACTTTACTAGTGTTCATAGTAGCACTTGAGTATTTGATGCCGTTCAGTTGCTAAGATTTGTAACTCAAAACAGGAGTTGCAAAATGAACAGATACTAGTTAAGGGCGAGGTGATGATGTGTGTTGGAAGTGATTCCAAGGTTGATAAGATCACCATCGCACACCCCCTTTACCTTCGGGATTAGTGTTGAACCGAAAATAAATGTTATTGGTGTTTGCGTTGAGCATGAATATGATTGGATCATGTTAATCGTAATACGGTTATTCATTTAATTCAAAGAATAATTGTTGTTCTTTTTACATGAATAAAAGCTTCTATGGTCATACACTCAATATAAATGGTTTATTGAGTCCCGATTGTAGTGATACACATATTCATAGTATTGATGCCAAAAGATGCAAAGTTGATAATGATAGTGCAACATATTTGTGGCTCTGCCGTTTAGGTCATATTGGTGTAAAACACACGAAGAAACTCCATGTAGATGGGCTTTTGGAATCACTTGATTATGAATCATTTGATACTTGCGAACCATGCCTCATGGGCAAGATGACTAAAACTCCGTTCTCCGAAACAATGGAGCGAGCTGATGACTGTTGAGTCTTGAGGCTCGCGACAGGTATCGTTATTTTTTGACCTTCATAGATGATTTGAGCAGATATGGGTATATCTACTTAATGAAACACAAGTCTGAAACATTTGTATGCCTTCTACCACAGATCTGAAGTAAAGTTGAGTAAGACTCAAAACCCGACGACAACAAAAGATAGAGAGAGAATGAAAGTCATTCCCTATGCCACAACCATAGGTCCTATAAAGTATGCCCTGCTGTTACCATACCTATTGTATGCCTTGCCATGAGTTTGGGAAGGGGGTACAATAGTGATCCAGGAGTAGATCACTAGACAATGGTCAAAATTATCCTTAGAGGACTAAGTAAATATTTATCAGTTATGGAGGTAACAAAGGGTTAGTCGTAAAGGGCTACGTCGATGCAAGCTTTGACACTGATCTGGATGACTCTAAGTCTCAATCTAGATGCGTATTGAATGTGGGAGCAATCATCTAGAGTAGCTCCATGCAGAACATTCTAGACATAGAAATTTGCAAAATACATACGGATCTAAATGTGGTAGACCCGTTGACTAAACTTCTCTCACAAGCAAAACACTATCACACCTTAGTACGCTTTGGGTGTTAATCACATAGCGATGTGAACTAGATTACTGACCCTAGTAAACCCTTCGGGTGTTGGTCACATGGTGATGTGAACTATTGGTGTGAAATCACATGGCGATGTGAACTAGATTATTGACTCTAGTGCAAGTGGGAGATTGAAGGAAATATGCCCTAGAGGCAATAACAAATTTGTTATTTTATATTTCCTTATATCATGATAAATGTTTATTATTCGTGCTAGAATTGTATTAAACAGAAACTTGATACATGTGTGGATACATGGACAAAACACCCTGTCCCTAGTAAGCCTCTACTAGATTAGCTCGTTAATTAAAGATGGTTAAGTTTCGTAACCATAGACATGTGTTGTCATTTGATGAATGGGATCACATCACTAGGAGAATGATGTGATGGACAAGACCCATCCGTTAGCTTAGCATATTGATCGTTTAGTTTTATTGATATTGCTTTCTTCATGTCATATACATATTCCTTTGACTATGAGATTATGCAACTCCCGGATACCGGAGGAATACCTTGTGCGCTATCAAATGTCACAACATAATAGGGTGATTATAAAGATGCTCTACAGGTATCTCCAAAGGTGTTTGTTGTGTTGGCATAGATCAAGATTAGGATTTGTCACTCCGAGTATCGGAGAGGTATCTCTAGGCCCTCTCGGTAATGCACATCATAAGAAGCCTTGCAAGAAATGTGACTAATGAGTTAGTTGCGGGATGATGTATTACAGAATGAGTAAAGAGACTTGTCGAGAACGAGATTGAACTAGGTATGAATTTACCGACAATTGAATCTCGGGCAAGTAACATATCGATGACAAAGGGAATAACGTATGTCGTCATTACGGTTCGACCAATAAAGATCTTCATAGAATATGTAGGAGCCAATATGAGCATCCAGGTTCCGCTATTGGTTATTAACCATAGAGGTGTCTCGGTCATGTCTACATAGTTCTTGAACCCATAGGGTCCGCACGCTTAACGTTCGAAGACGATTTTGTATTATATGAGTTATGTGTTTTGGTGACCGAATGTTGTTCGATGTCCCGGATGAGATCACGGACATGACGAGGAGTCTCGAAATGGTCGAGAGGTAAAGATTGATATATAGGACAATATTATTCGGACACCGGAAGTGTTCCAGAGGGTACTAGGTACATATCGGGCAACCCTGGCAAAAGATATGGGCCTTATGGGCCAAGAGGGGAAACGCACCAGCCATAAGGCCTAGTTGTTGGGGAACATAGTAATTTCAAAATTTTCCTACGCACACACAAGATCATGGTGATGCATAGCAATGAGAGGGGAGAGTGTTGTCTACGTACCCTCGTAGACCGTAAGCAGAAGCGTTTATCAACGTGGTTGATGTAGTCGTACACCTTCACGATCCGTCCTGATCAAGTACCGAACATATGGCACCTCCATGTTCAGCACACGTTCAGCTCGATGACGTCCTCGCCTTCTCGATCCAGCAAGAGGGGCGAAGTAGTAGATGAGATCCGGCAGCACGACGGCGTGCTGACGGTGTTGGTGAAGAACAATCTCCGCAGGGCTTCGCCTAAGCACTACGAAAACTATGACGGAGGATAAACTAGAGGGGACAGGGTAGCCGGCACACGGCTTGGTGTTTCTTGATGTGTCTTGGGCGCTAGCCTTACCCCTCTATTTATATGTTGAGCCTTGGGGTCGAAACTTGGATTAAAAGCCTCCACAAAGTCGGTTTCACCTGAAAGGCAAGAGTCCTTCTCGGACTCCAGGGCCAGACGCCAGGGACCCTGGCGTCTGGCCCCTAGACTTCGCAAAACTTCCTTTTGCGCTTTCCAAAAACCTTGTGGGCTTTCCCCTTTGGCCCAAATAAAGTGTTCTCATACCCAAACATTTCGGGAAACATCCGGAACCCCTTCCGGTGAATTCTGGAACCCTTCCGGTGACCAAACACTATTATCCCATATATCAAACTTTATCTCCGGACCATTCCGGAGTTCCTCGTCATGTCCGTGATCTCATCCCGGACTCCGAACAACATTCGGTCACCAACATACATAACTCATATAGTACTATATCGTCAACGAACGTTAAGTGTGTGGACCCTACGGGTTCGAGAACTGTGTAGACATGACCGAGACACCTCTCTGTTCAATAACCAATAGCGGAACCTGGATGCCCATATTGGCTCCTACATATTCTACGAAGATCTTTATCGGTCGGACCGCATAACAACATATGTTGTTCCCTTTGTCATCGGTATGTTACTTGCCCGAGATTCGATCATCGGTATCTCAATACCTAGTTCAATCTCGTTACAGGCAAGTCTCTTTACTCGTTCCGTAACACATCATCCCGCAACCAACTCATTAGTTGCAATGCTTGCAAGGCTTAAGTGATGTGTATTACTGAGTGGGCCTAGAGATACCTCTCTGACAATCGGAGTGACAAATCCTAATCTCGAAATACGCCAACCCAACAAGTACCTTCAAAGACACCTGTAGAGCACCTTTATAATCACCCAGTTACGTTGTGACATTTGGTAGCACACAAAGTGTTCCTCCGGTAAACGGGAGTTGCATAATCTCATAGTCATAGGAACATGTATAAGTCATGAAGAAAGCAATAGCAACAAACTAAACGATCAAGTGCTAAGCTAACGAAATGGGTCAAGTCAGTCACATCATTCTCCTAATGATGTGACCCCATTAATCAAATGACAACTCTTTGTCTATGGTCAGGAAACATAACCATCTTTGATTAACGAGCTAGTCAAGTAGAGGCATACTAGTGACATTATGTTTGTCTATGTATTCACACATGTATCGGGTTTTCGTATACTCCTAAAAATGTCGGCTGATTAACTGAGGGTTTTCTTCCAAAATATCTTCCTTCATCAAGAGTGCGCTTGCTTCTTATTAACTCCTGGGCCTGTGGGTTATGGCCCACTTCAACTGTTGTACAAATTTAACTCATCCTTCCGAAGATTATCATTCTGTATTCCAACATTACATCTCCTTTAAATCCAATAGTACTTCTTCCTTCATACCCTTGTGGTGATGATCATACAAAACTCCAACTTATTTGGTCCAGCTCCCTTCTATGGACCGTCATGAATAACACATTTCTTTCTTCATTGATCCTGTGGCTTTACGGAGTACTACCACACATAACAAAATTGCACTAGTTTATCCATAAATCATATTATTTTCATATCAAGTCTTTTATTACATCCTTAACCATTTTTCATAAATCCCAATTCCAAAAAGTACTTTATTAAAATGCTTCCACCCACATGGTTTGGTATGGCCAGGCATTACTTCCAACTTTATTAATTTTTCCTCCTTGAGGATTCTTCAGTCCTACTGGAATTGTGCGACATGCTCCTTGAAATCTTCAATCTTCTGTTTCATCATGGTGGCCTTTGAACTTCATCTCCATCATCTCTACATGTACTTCTCTTAGGTATTCCTGAGTATAACGGAGTCTTGCTTCAAGTATTTTCTCCGATCTGGCGTATGGCTTCCATGGCTGCTTCACGAACAGCGTCGAAGAAAGTTGCTTCTGGTACATGTGAGATGAAAAAGTATTGCCCCATCGTCATTGGGTAAACTCTTTTCATACGGTGGAGGTGTACCTCCACATACCAAAGTTCCACTCCCTTTTGCATGAAGGGGTAGCCTTTGTAGACTGCATCTCCTTCAAGGTGAATATGCTTCATCATGTCCTTCAGGATCTTCGGGTAATCATGATCACTTGTCAGGGTCATGATCATTTCCGGGCCCTTAAGGAAAGACTCATAAATGGTTGCCATCTGCAGTTGTAAAACAAAAATGGTGCTCCGAATAAGGTACATATCTCCTTGGGTACACATTCATATCATCCAAACAAAACTTCAAACTCAATTTCCAACGTCCAGTTTATGCATCACAACTCATTTTCTTCCATGTTCACCCAGAATATTAATTTCCAAGATAAAGCATAACAACTCCTTAAAGCCCTTCAGCATATGACATATCAACTTTATTGAGTCATGAATTATTACAATCTCTGAGTAATCTATTACATAACTCAACCCCACATTCTCATGAAAAAGTGTTTTCCTTACTACCCTTATTACTGATATCAACATCTCCACTACTCAGCTCCAGCTTTCTCGTGATTTGAACAATTCCTAGCAAAATGTCCTACTTTGTTGCAACGAAAACAAATAACTTCCGGCATGTCTCGAGGCTTCTTGGTGGTGGTGCATGCTCCTTGAGTTCCTTGCTTCCTTTCGAGACAATCATTGGCATAATGCCCGACGTCCTTACATTCAAAACAGGTAATATGACTCTTGTCCCTCTTTGCAGAAATTGGGTTGTTCTGAGGGTGTCTTTGTTTTCTCTTCCTGGTTTTCTTCGTTCTGATCAAACATTCTATTCCCTGTGGATCAAACTCCACTGCTTCTGTCGGGAAGTATCCCAAATACTCTTTTCTTTCCTTGGTTCAATACTGTGAAAAATGCCCTTCTTCTCCACATGAATAACATGCATTGGAGTAAAATCTGTTAAGGCTTTCTCCATCAGGGTCTTCTACACTTTCCTTAATCACAGGTTCTTTCATAACTTCTCGAAGGGCTTCTTTCATTCCTTCTTCCTGCTTCTGAATAGTTTGTTGCATCATGGGGTAAATTTGACACTGAGCTAGGTAGTGGGTGGTTCCTTCACACAAGAAGCAAGTCACCTGACTAGTTGGGCATTCCTGAGCTGGGTATTTCTCCTCACAATGAGGGCATCCATCCTTGTGTTCCTCCTGGGTGTGTCCTATTTCTCCGCAAATCTTGCAGGCAAAAGTTTTATTTCTTGGGGTATCATGGTGCTTTCGGATAAGACGGGATCTTGTTAGAGTCTTCTTGAATTCTTCCCAAGTCCTTGTTCCATTCCATCCCTATATAGCTTGATGCATCTGCCACCATGTTGCAGCACTTCCTTCAAAGTACTGAAGAGCATACGATACTTCATTCTTCCTTGAAACCAAATTGCTCCCGAAGTGATTCTCCATGTTCTGAATCCATAGCTCTGCCTCCGGCTGGGTTTTCGGTCCAGAGAATACCAGTCCTTCTTCATTCACCATCTATTGGATCCAAAGGTTTTGGGATGAGATACGAGAGAAGAGTGGAGCGATATGCACATAATACAAACAATAGTTTTCAAAATTGGTTTTATTTGCGGCTGTCGGAAAAACATGAAACAAATGATATCTCACAAATCGTCGCATCTAACGTAAGTGTATAACAAGGGTTTGGTCCTCTAACGATCAAATAATTCTTCTGGTTCTTCAAGTCGTTGGAGTCTTCAATTGGTGTAGCTTCAACTCTTCTAATGCATGGTCAAATCCTGTTTACTCTGAAATGGTCATCAGTTTTCCGATATCTTGTCCTTCTTGGAGCGGCTTTAGTTGATCCTCCGTGTGGTCAAAAGGGAAAGGGGTATATTCTAAGTATTTGAGGTAAGAGAGGATATTTTATAAAATCAGAAAAGATAAGAAGTAAGGGATGTTTTTTTTGAACATAAAATTTTAGAGATTTCTTGTCCATGGGGCTTTCTGATTTCTAGCGTCACGTCCTACAGTCGACATGTGCTCTGATACCATATCTGTAGCGACTCGACCTCAGACGGTCAAGCCTCTATGTATCTATGCCATCCCTGGATCAGTATGCTGGCACACACAGTACATCAATGTATATATCAAAGGGAATTCACATGTATAAATAACGTAAAACTGATATATATCTTATAAGTCTCAGCGGAAAACTGTCGTGGTATTCTCACGGGGGGCTTGCGAGTCGACAGATGCCACAAGGGCTTAGTGTGAGGGTAAGACTGCTGCTGATAGGACCGGGAGCGGGTATGCGAGTAGCACGCGCTAGTTTACCCAGGTTCGGGGCTCCCCGAAGAGATAACACCCCTACTCCTGCATGTCTGAGTATATATCTAGGGTGTACATCGAGCAGTACAAAGTGCTCCTGGAGCTGTATCTGGGATCAGTGCCATGGGCATCTGACTCTGTATATGTGTGCTCTGGAGTGAGCATGCATGCTCTAGTGGCCAAGCATGGCCGTGGGGGAGTGTGTGGCCGTGGGAGTCCATCCTCCTGGATGGATGGATGAGGCCTCCTTTTATAGTGTGTAGCTAGCTTAATGTGTAAGCTAGCTAGTGGCATGGGTGGTAGTGGCTTTGGTTGTAAGCTACCTTGGGTAGCTTACAAGCCAAGCTATGTAGGCATAGCTAGTGGCATGGTGCATGTCATGCTTGTCCCCTAGGGTACTTTATAAATTAGTACCCAGGGGACACGATACACGGTAGATGACATCGCGGTACGGTCGTCCCGTCGGTGTCTTGTCGGTGTTGGGCCGGGCTGCAGTCGACAGCCGGCTGGTTAGCATAGTCGGCAGCCAGCTGGTCGGCTCAATCGGCAGCCGGCAGCCGGCCGGGCAGAGCAGTCGGACGGGGAGCCGACAGGAGCAGCCGGGCAGTCGGACTGAGGGGCTTTGCTAGCCCCGATGTCTTGAAATATTGTCTTGCCGTCTTCGGGGTACCCGTGGTCAATTACTCCATCAGTAGCCCCCAAGCCCCCAGGTAACTCGGCAAAGTTGGGCGGAGGTTTTTTGGTGAGTGTTCATGGAAATGATCAGGAAAAAGACAAAGTTAGTCCACGCAGATATATCAAATGTTTGCTTTTAGCATTGCAAGTTTTATGCGGAGGGCGCCGACTCGGTTTCGTCCGAGCCCCCTTCAATCTTTTTCATGTTCCCTCCGCTTTTTGGCTTGTGCTCTCGCTCGCCGGACAGCTGCTCTACGGTCTGTGGCTGAGAGTGAGCCGTGAAGTGGAGTGTACAGTAAATGAAACGGTCGGATCGCCTGATCCGTTTTTCTTCCCGGACATTTTTCGCGTGGGTGACCTCAAGCGTTCACTCTTGCTAGTCGGACAGCCGCTCTGCGGTCTGTGACTAAGAGTGGGCCTTTGGTACCGCGCACAGTACTAAGCCGTCTGCGGGAACTAACATCTCAGGCCAAGCGGCCAGCCCCCGGGCCAACTCTGGCTAGCGCCGGGGTGAACAATGATGCTACTGTAATAAAATGCGGAGACAGCCCCCGAGCATCGCTCGGGGTTATCCTTGCTTGCGTGGTGCAAAAAATATGCGGGTGAGGAGATCACATTGGATTTCGTGTAGCCGAGGCGAAGTTTGCCGAAGACAACCGACGTGGCTTAACGCTTGCTGAGCGCGCCGGCGCACCCGCTGGGTGTAGTCTTCGAGCCTCCGGGTGCTCGAAGGGGGTCCCGGCCGGTCAGGCTCGACCGGCCAGGTGGCAAGGCGGCTTGCTGCACACTTTTTTCTTCTTTTTCTCTTCTGCCGGCGGCTCGGAGCCGGACAAAACTCTTCTCTTGTCTGCAATCTTCCCGGGGGCGCATCAGCGCACCCTCTAGGTGTAGCCCCCGAGATTCGGGCCGACTGCTGAGCAGTCGGACCGGATCTCCCGGCAACTACTTTGTCTTCTTCTTCGCGGGGACGCGTCAGCGCACCCGCTGGGTGTAGCCCCCGAGATTCGGGACGACTGCTGAGCAGTCGGGCCGGATCTTCTGGCAACTACTTTGTCTTCTCTCTCTCGCGAGGGCTCGTCAGCGCACCCGCTGGGTGTAGCCCCCGAGATTCGGGCCGACTGCTGAGCAGTCGGGCCGGATCTCCCAGCAACTACTTTGACTTCTTCCTCGCGGGGGCGCGTCAGCGCACCCACTGGGTGTAGCCCCTGAGATTCGGGCCGACTGCTGAGCAGTCGGGCCGGATCTCCCGGGAACTACTTTGTCTTCTCTCTCGCGGGGGCGCGTCAGCGCACCCGCTAGGTGTAGCCCCCAAGATTCGGGCCGACTGCTGAGCAATCGGGCCGGATCTCCCGGCAACTACTTTGTCTTCTTCTTCATTTGCGCCGGCTGAGAACAATCAGACACGGCTGTTTTTTTTTCAAAGCCGGGTAGCGGGCGTGAGGACCCGGCCTGTCCGGGTGGCAGGAGCCGGCCGTCCGGGAAACAGGCGCGACCCGGCCATCCGGGTGGCGGGAGCCGGCCACTTTCTGTCTCTTCTCTCTATCCGTCTCCATGTGGGCAGCCGGACCTCTCTTTTTTTCTTTTTCTTTTTTCTGTGGGCAGTCGGCCCTTTGACTTTTCTACTTGGCCCCGTTTCTTCTTTCTCTTCTTGGGCAGCCGGCCCTGCGAGGGCGCCAGTCGGTGCGAGGCAGGAGGTGGGAGGTCGACGGGCACGCGGACGCCGGTTGGAGCGGCGAGTCGGCCAAGACGGCGCGAGGCGGGAGCCGACCAATGCGGCGCAGGGCGGCCGGCCGAAGCACCGCGACCCGCCAGACGGCGCGGGAGGCCGTGACGGGGCCGCAGCCGGTGCAGCATGGTCGGAGCCA